>NC_056748.1:105695937-105995937 GCF_019279795.1 Protopterus annectens
TAAAACAGTACTTTAAAAGGCAATGGTGGTGTCCTTGCTCTAATCCTGACTAACTCTGGCAATATAAACATGTGCTAAAGAGGTCTTTTGGCCACCCCTACATTGCTTCCTAATTGTTACTATATAACAAATCAGATTTATATATGATAGAATGAATAACTTTTATCCTATGTATTGTATTTGTAACTGTGCTTTAACTTGTTTAATGTAAGTTTTTCTGTATGCATGTATGGAGCTTTTCTCCCCGGGCCTCCACTGAAAATGGGCAGGTATCCAGTCGGACTATCCTGGTCAAGAAATGTAAAATAAATAAATAAATGAGCAATACTAAAACAATACCACCATTACTCTGTGCCATTAAGATAAAATATGTATTTGTGAGTTATTATACATGGTTCTGCAAGAACAAACTTGTACAACTGTCATGTTTTGTCAGTAATCTATGAGGAGAATCAAGCACACCTTTCTCAAAAATTAACATTTTTTGGAGGTGTTAGGAGGGGCACTATTATACCTGTAGGTGAAATTACAAGCAATCCTGGCTAGTTGGCAGGTTTGCATGGCATATAGATTCTAGTTGTCTACTGACGTACTATGTTCTTCATCTGTAAATATGTTGTAAGTAATTTCTATGTTAAATTGTTAATCGCTATGTAATCCAATGTAACTACTGTCTGTTTATTTTACTGTGGAGCTTTTCTCCCCTGGCCTCCGCTGAAAATGGACCCACGTCCAGTCGGACACTCCCGGTCAACAAATTTAAATAAATAAATAACTAAATAAATATATGCCACAATCCACACTTTCACAAATATAACCCATGCCATAAATGTTGTCAGTCAACTAATCCACACTTTCACAAATGTAACCCATGCCATAAATGTTGTCAATCAGCTAATCCACACTTTTACAAATGTAACCCAGGCCATACATGTTGTCAATCAGCTATGTATTTACTGTGTGCATCACAGGAACATGTAACACACATGCATTTTGTATAACACCTTGAAGGGGGTTTTGCACTGTCAACTCCTAATGGCTATGCATCAAAAAGAATACTTAGGTAAGGCTGATAAGTTGTGTGGGAGCTCACTGTGGTAAAAGTGATACACCTGAGTAACTCATCCCTGGAAGATGTGTTGGGAGGTAAATGGAAAAGGGTGTATTGTACTCTATTGATGTGATAGGGCTGAGAACAATGGGACTATAATGCTGTTTGATGTGGATGTCCTGCACATACTCAGGAATTGCTCTACATACAAGGGATTAGTCACCACTGTGGACACATCTGGTGGACATTCTGCATACCATCTACCTGAGTACACAGGTCACATACTACTTGTTCTGCTCATAGGGGTGCACTGTCTGTACTGTAATTGGCTTGTGTATTTCCTTTTATAATGGAACTAATCCTCCCATGATTTTTGTTCCTCTACTGTGTTCCCATGGCTGTGGCAACAATGCTTTGTGTGTGTTAATAATGACTGCATTGTACCAATACAATACTTGGATTCAATGATTGTCCACAATTTGCAGTCCTCCACAAAGCTGGTTAGACAAAGCATGTGTAAGTTAGTCTTGATGCCTGAGACTTAAATATTGAAGAGGAAATGACCTGGTAAAGAATCTTGAGGTACAGACCTGGCACTGGAATCTAGACAGAGAAGACTTCATACACTTTGACATTATTTGCCATGTATGTGATCCAGTTGTCCACCCACTTGTTAACATTGGTGCTTATGCCCACTTTTGATAGTTTTTCTGTATTATCGGAGTGTAGATTTGTGTCACATGCAGTGGCCAGGTCTAGTTATGCAGAATGCTAGTGTTTTCCCCTTGCATGCATTTGGTGACCTTCTTGAAGACATCAAACAGATTTAATAGACATGATGTAGCCTTAACAAATCAAATGCATTTGGTACACAGTCAGAAGATTACCTGTGTCCATGATGACTCATTGGTCTGCTTCACAGATGAGGAGAGTCAGGAGTATGGGTCTATAGCTCCATGCATCAGGTGATGGTCCCCCAGTTAGACGGATGCATTTTGCTGTATATCCTTCTAGGAGAACATAGGCTGTCTGGAGGGTGTGTGGGATTAGGGATCCAATTATGTTCGCTAGATCAGGTTTTAAGTTACTCTATAAGCAACATGTGATGTCAGGGCCCATTGATTGTATTTTATAGCCATAGAGAGCATGCAGATGAGCTGCCCTCCTGAGAATAAAAGCTGAGTAATGTTTGCATGTATGCTTTGGCTGATGGCCAGGGCTGATAGGGGGTGAAGTGTGAGACAAACTGTCAGCTAGCAGATTGTCCATATTATCCAGTTGAGCATGTCTGGTGCCATCCAGGAACAGCTCAGTCCTTACTTGTATATTCCTCTTAACATTTCACATTTATTGAAATAAATGATCTGTGAAAAGAACTCCAACTAAAACCTTGGCCATGCATGACACTCCACAAACTGGTACTGTTAACATAGTCATACAACTGTACCAATGTCACATAATTACATCAATTGCAGAACATATGCTTGTATATGTTTCATGTGAAAGCTGTGATTGGGCAGCTTGACACATATTAGGTGCATTACAGATCAGTTATTTGTGGCTCATACAGACCATTTCCTGACCCAAATGTTGATAGTCACACAAAGATGCTGCTGACCACCTCGGTAATCCTTGGGAACAGCAACACAACTGCACATACAATGAATTCAACAAGGTTGCAATTGAATCAAAGCATGTGATTTTGTTCTGTATATCACAGCATTACATGTGCATGAAACAAGACTCATGCTTATGTAGTCAGTATGAATTTATACTGACATCTGTCACAGAGCATTTAATAATCGTAGGAAGACACATGCACACCTGTGCCATAATGCAAGTGTCTCTGATGGTGGAATAAGAACTGTGCAGAATGTTGATTTGCCCACTACAACAACACATCTTAATAATCCAATAATATAAATAACATTTTATCATGACATGTCAACAGTTCTCAGGATGCATATTACCACAGCTGTTATAGAATGAGCATGTAAAGAACTGGCAGCAGTGGACATCATTATATTAGCTCACATCACATATTGTAATAACCTCTTGTAGGCATGCTGTACATCCACACTTCAACATAGCAATGTCAATGACAGCAACACTGACATGTCCAATATTCATAGAGTCATAGGACATTATCATGCTAACGGCCAACATCACATAAATCCTAGCCATAAAAAGCTCCCTATATCTATATGATTAAAGATAGTAAGAGTATTGTGCATATGAGTGTATTTGTTGGATTGCATTACATACTGCCACTGTCCATATGGGACATGTGACCACACCATTACAGAATTAGCAATCACACATGCAGTGGTCTGGAGATGGCTTGCAGAGGCTCATGGAAGGACCCTCATTCATGATGTGTGTATGCATATTTGACATTAAGACACTCTCCACTCCTCTGCAGGAATGATGTCATGTGGCCAGAGGAAAAAAGAGGATTGCGGAGGCATCAGGTTATGTTAAAAGTTCTCCTAAGTTGTATCAAGCAATGGCTATAATATACCACCAAACACACAGCAGTTAACTGGGTCTGATTTGAACATTACACCTGTGTAAGTATAGCAGATGAATGCCATGCAATGTACATGTAAAACCACCACATATGTATGACTTTAATACTGTTATGTTGCACTTTTTGGCATATGCTACCATCATTGTATGCTGAAAAGAACATGTAGGGAGGAGTTTCTGACATGGATGTTGAGTCACATGTTTGGGTTAAATTTTCTCAAAAGTGATACTTGGATGTATATGTACTCAAGTCACTTGATGTTATATTAGAACCCCTGCATATCTATATAAAGAAGCTTGAAAAAACAGTAGTTAATGTTACTGTAACAGCACAAGTTTGTCTTGAATAATGTCAGATTGCATGTTATACAGGATGACATCATCAGTGTATGTTATAAGAAGATGTTCGTAGAGGGGTCTAACACAGCAGTGAACTTACATGTTCTAAAATTGTCACTATACTGATTGTTCAATGCACACACAAACCATTTGACAACAGAACCCCTACCTCACTACTTACAGAAGACAGTACTTAACAATAGCGTCACACAGCATGTCTGGCTTTTATAGCGTCAAACAATACTTTATAACTGATGACATCAGGAATGTCTGTTGAGAGGAAGATGGTAATAGGACTGCCTCACAAGATGATCTAAAATGGACTTTTTATTGCCAGCAAAGTGAACACACACACACACACGCACACACACACACACACACACACACACACACACACACACACACACACACACACACACACACACACACACACACACACACACACACACCAGGTAAATACAATGAGACTAGTACCCCTACATGACTATCTACAGGGCACAGTACTTAACACAAGTGCCACAGTACCAGTCTGATTTCTATAGTGGAAGACAACACCTTATAGATAAAGAGATCAGCATTGTCTGTTTCTCAGGATGTTGTGTACATTACACACTTAAATTGTCACATACAGGCACACACTTTTCTTGTGATTATATTTGTGTGTTCTTATTTTTGGTGAATTGCTGTTCACACTAATACAAGTAAAAGACAATCTGAATGTGTATTTTCATTATAGAGGATTACATGTTATGCAACAATGCATTTTTTTGTATTTATTTCTGTAGTGGAGTTGATATTTGTGAACAATTACTGAGACACCAGGTTTCAAGTGCATGGGTGCAGGTAACACATGATTGGGTGTAAATATGTGTTCAGTCATTAAAAATTACCTTCCCTTGGTTGTGGTTTTACATGGACGTTAATGGGATGAAGATGAACTACATAGAAAACATAAGTAATACATGTTAATAAGCACTTTTGATAGCACACCGCAGAGCAACTGGTTTGCACAATCAGTGGCTAAGTGTTTGCATATGCGAGATGCATATTTAAGGACTCTAGTTGAGCTTAAGAGGTACTTATCCATACTGGCTATGTTGGACACAGCTAACAGATACTATGGTGTTCAAAACTAGTTCATTTTGAATGCGTTGTGTCAGAAATTGTATAACCTTAAAAAATATTTATACTGCTTTCACCATTTGTGAATAGTTTAGTGATGAGCAAACATGGATCTCTGCTTCATTATTATATAATTATAAGAATTCTATTGGGTCACTTTCATCCACACAAACATGCTAAGTGGAGATGCATGGCAGTCAGCACTTTGGACAGTACAGAGTGGAAGAAACACACCTGCTGTCCAGCTGACTCTATGGAAGCAGGTGTAAAAGCATTGAGCACTTATTTCTAGCTCATATGTTACAGGGTTTGAATCCAGTTCTAGCTAATATTTTTACATATGCATGCATGGTGTAATTAGATAATTACACATGCTAATTATTGGAAATGTGAGTTGGAATGACTACAGTGAACAACTTTATAAAAACAAACAGTACTCAAGTGATTTACATCAATAGTACACATATAGAGTTACATATTTATACAGTTATTAGTCTAATTAAATATTTGAAATGAATTTTTAATATGAATACCTTTATTCTACTTTAACTGTGTATTTCCCTAATGCATAGGGTTGAAGCAGTGTAGTGTAGAGATAACCGCACCATGCCATAGGATGTGAGGAGCCATTCACCACTTGGAATTTGTGAGCTATGCCAAACTCCATGCAAACATAGAGGACAAAACATGAAGAACTTCACTGGGGATTTCATATTTATGTGGGTGGTGTGTGATTCTATTTCTTGACCAGATTAAAGGTGTGGCAATGGGGTAGAAAGGAAAGTGGTGAAATGGGGGACAAGCAGGGCGAAGAACAAAGGGAAAGCAATATAGGAATGTGCAGGAGGGAGTTAAGAAAGAACAATAGATATCCACTTTTCTAACGATGTAAAATGAGCATATAAATAATATTGGCTGAACTGAGACAAAGATGGGAGACAACAACACAATCATGCCCTATAGCCAATTGTACCAAATAAAGTGTGCCAGAAAGACACGTGTGCAAAGTGTAAAGCTATGTATGAGGTTTAATTTTTTGGGACAGATGCCCATTTTTGAGTTTTTATTTTAGTAAGAGGAATGTTTGGTAAGGGACATAGGTATTTCAGAGTCACGTAAGTAGGGTAGGTGAGCAAGCAGATGCAAACAGGACAAACAAGACAAGAGACAGGGATGGTGAGGGACACAACAGGTAGGCAGACACAATGACTGGGGATAGGGAGACGATATCAGATGCCCATCAAATGTGGAGACAGCGAGAATCTAGTCCTCAACCTCAGAACTGTCATCACTGTCCCAACTCCACAGCTTGCTGTTGGAGTGCTTGACATTTAATTTGCCCAGCATTCTGGTAAGCAGCTTCTCCATTCGGCTGAGGCATGCACAATTGATGCTTTCAATGACCTCATGGCCTATGACTGGCCTCTACTGATAGGTTACAAAATCACCAGCTCTGTCAATACTTCTGGATGCTACCATTGTACCAACTGCTGGGCTAATGTTATCTGATGTGGAGGGTGCAGATAGTGCAGAGGCGTCAGAGGCAGTGCTGCCAGGTTGTGTCCCAGATGTGCTGGGCATCAGTGCTGGAGTCATTAGAGGGGGGTGCAGGTTGAGCCACACTTCTGTAATTATACCATCTATCCCTGGAGCTTTGTTAGATTTACTTTCTTTTATCTTGTCAATGACTTCTTTGTAGGATATAGGTTTTTTTAGGTCTAGTTTTAAGTTTTCAGGATTTTTTTTATATTGATAAAGTTTGTATCTAACATTATTTGTTTGGTATCTAAATCTTCTTTTTTGAAGTGTTCCATATAATGGAACCAAAATGCTTCAACAATGTCTCCTATATCTGATACTTTTTTCTCTTTCTTTTCATGATATGTACTACTAATGTTATTTGATTTAAATTGTATTTTAATTCTTGTAGATAAGTTAAGTAGATATCTGTGAGAGGTGGCTAATGAGTTTATTTTTAATTTTTCCAAGGCTAGACAAGTTTTGTGTGTTAGAATTGTATTATATTTTTTATTTAATTCCTCTATTTCTTTTTTGACTTTTGAACAATTCTGATTTTTTTTAGATTTTGCATAAAGAGTCTGGTTTGCAAGTCTAATGATTCAAATCCCCAACTCTCTAACTTTGTTTTTGTACCAGCTAAAGGTCTTACCAAATAAATACGCTTTTAATGAGTCACAAACCATGACTCTACTGATTTCTGTTGTATTATTAATTTCAAGAAATTATCGTAGTTCTAACAACATTCATGGTCTGAATTCTTTAACTTTCGTGATATATGATGGCATTCTAGTTGAGAGGATTAAAGGTTTAAACTGTATTTGGAACTTCATTAGCAGAGAGTCATGATCTGAGAAGGGGCATGGAACTACTGAAAAGTTGAGGATTTTTATTTGTAAATCTTGAACTATGAATAATTTGTCTATTCTGGTTTGTGTTCAAAATCTATGGTCTTTATGGGAAAATAATAAGGATTTATCATCTTTTACTTTAAAAGTGTCTATTAAATGAAACAAACCAATCAATTTTTTAAGGATTTTGAAATAGTTTCTATGCAAAAAGACTTCTTGGTGGTTTCAGAAGCTTCTAAGGTACAATTAAAGTTTCCTCCCAGTATAAGATTTCCTTTATAATTGTTGGAAATAAAATCTAGGTGTTTTTTAACCATTCCTGCTCCAATTCCTGGGAACCAATATAGATTAGCTAAGGTCCATATTCTGTTATTAAATTTAATTATAACAAATGCTAGTAGACCTTCTTTGTCTTCACATTTATAAATAACTTTTGGAGTGATTATGTTTTTCTTCCAGAGAATTGACATTCCTTTTGTCTTTGTTCTATAGGAGGATTGAGCTAAGACTGTATAGTCCTTAGGGTTCCAAATAAAGCTATCATTAGTCTTAAATTGCATTTCCTGGAGAAATACTACTTGTGCCTTATTTAGATTTAAATATTTTAGTAAGTTTGCTCTTTTATTTGCATTATTTAAGACATTCGTATTTATGATAAGAATGTTAAATCCATTTCAAGTTATTGTTGGAAGAAACTTTTTCCTTGTTTTTTATTTTGATGATAGTAGCTATACCATATTCTCTGATAACATTGGATGCTATTTTTATGTGTGTAAACTTGGGAGTGTAATTTAATGTTCTTTCTTCTTTAAGTATAAGTAGGGTAAAATTCTGGTCAGGCTTTAAAAAAGTTCTTCTATAAAACATTAATTTTAAAGTATCAAATGCAAGTAAATATGAATTTCCCATTAAACATGGAATGAAAGTCATTCCTAATCCAATAGATAAAGATAGATCTATTGGATTATCACTCATACCTTTAACCAACAATATCAACTGAGCTCCATATGTTAAATTATTATATGGAGAATTTTCTTAAAAGAGGTATAAAATTCTATATTATTGTGTTATTTTTTGATAGTATTTTATATATCAGGATGGAATGTTAGTAGTGTAAACAATTATTATGCTGACTTAGAAAATATCCAATATTTAGTTACCCTTAAGAGATACCAAACATGTCAGATATGTTATTTTGGATAAATTAAATGCAACAGAGGAGCATACACTAAGTAAGCCAGCAACAAATAGATTATTACTAAAATAATTTGACTAAAAGGACTCTACAGGAGGCAATGAATGAATGATTACCAATGAAATATGAATTTACTGTAGGTGTAATGACTTCCTTTACTTTCCACTCTTCAGCTCTCCAACTTCAACTTACACTTATGAAAAGACATGGCTTATCAGTGGTATCCCGACTCTGAGTAGAGGCGCCCTACATTCTAGTGTGCAATGCTTTTACATATTTATAGATTTACAAAGCAGAGTCTAAGAATGAACTATGATTACCCTGATAATTGCCGTCCTGCATAGGGCACCTCCTGCTTCCAGAATGGGTAATCACATCAAGTCTAGAATGAATGTGAAGATACTTATATGGTAATCAAGATTTACCTTAGGTAAGTATTAATCAAATAGTATTTAGAGCATCTTAGAGAGTTCTCGGGGCAGTTAGAATACTCTTAAGCCTCTCCTCCCTTGAACAAAAACAGAGATTTCCCTTCCCTTTCTTTCCCTTGTTTTAAATCAGTACTAATAAAACAATTTCAGCAAACAAAGGTAAACAAAAATAACATTCAGTAGTTCGTCTTGTACATGACTCGCAATCCATTAAACAAGTCAAAGACTAATATCACTTTAGTAAACATTATAAAGACAAAACAGAAATAATTTCCTAACTCTTTAAATTTTCTGATAAAGCAAAAAGTTAACAATAAGATATTTTAACTAAAAGTATAAAGCATTTCAATTTTTCCTTGCATGTATACATTTCTACTTATATTGTAGTGTCAATAGCTGTCTTTGAAATCTGTATAATACTTCACTTCTTCAAATCATTCCTTTTTCAATTCAGGTTTTGTTTTGTCAAAATGGCAACAATATTTCAAGGGCACAATTAATATTTAGACTGATGTTTCAAATAAATAACTTGTCAGTTGCCAATTGAGTTAGTTTAGAATGTATGGTTAGCACAAATATAGCATGTTGCAAAAATAATATGTATTTTTTGTGTGCTCTAGAGATTGTCATATGCAAGTGACATATAATGTAACATATATAGAGCAGATAGCTTATGGATTCAGGTTGTTAAAGTAAATTATGCTTATTAATCAGGCAGTTTCATTTAAATTCACAAGTAATTTGGGAACATTTCAGTTGAGTTTCCAGGAATGTGTATTCCAATGTGAGTAACTGAGTCCACTTTTCCTCAAACGTGTGTCACAATTTATTAAACTAAGCAGAGTCTAACATCTGTCTAATAATCATTATAAAGACAAAGAATAGTAATTTCCTAGCTCTTCAAACTTTCTGATATTGCATAATGTTGATGGTAAGCTATTTTAACTGGAAGACTAAAACATTTCAATACTTCCTTGTGAATATACATTTTTACTTTTACTGTAGTGTCAAGAACTGTCTTTGAAATCTATGCATTACTTCACTTCTTTCAAGTCATTCATTTTACTGTTCAGATCATATTTTGTCTAAATGTCAATAGCATTTCAAGGGCACATTTAATATTTAAACTGATATTTTAAATGAATAGCTATCAGTTGCCAAGTGAGTTTGTACAGATTGTGAGGTAACTGCAAAAATAACATATTGCAAAAAGTGATATGTATCAAGACAACTTGTGAAATCAGCATGTTAAAATGATTAATACTTTTTAATCAATCAGCTACATTTCAGTGCACATGTAGTTTGGGAACATTTCAGTTGTGTTTCCAGAAATATGTAATAATATGAGGATAAATCATAAAATATATACAAATAGTCCTATTATGTATTTATTTTACCTTGTTTAGGTTGTTTTTCACTTTAATAACTAAACAACATTACTTTTTCTTATTATTTGTTATCTGTAAGGCTAAATGCACTTCACAGATTCACAGTGTCCTTAGAAATTGCAGCAATTGTTTACTGTTGCTATGGCAACACAGAATGTGAAGAAAGCTTCACTTCTCTTAACCAACAGTACATTTTTCCCTCCTTTTATATATATATATATATATATATATATATATATATATATATATATATATATATATATATATATATATATTTGTTAATACTAAAAGGAAATAATTAAAGGACATATGTACATGAATGGAACATTTCAGAGTTAATCATGAACATGTCCCCAATCCCAATAAGCATAACAGTGACTATCATTAATATAATAAATATTAAAATAACAGTCGCCTCACAGTAAGACGTCCTGTTCGATTCTTAGCTAGAGCGTCTTCTGTGCGGAGACATGCATGAATGGGCATACCTTCGTTGAAGGTTGTGCATCAGGGCCGGCAACTCGGCACATAAAAATCTACTGCCAATCATTAGCGGACCGGAGTTCCGCTGTGGCAACCCCTAACCTGGAAAAGCTGAATGACACAACATTCCAATTAGTCTACCTTAAAACTAGATTATTTTAGACTATTATTTATCTATGTATAGATAGTGAGGTATTTAATATATACAGACTATATTAGTATAGTAAATAGGAGAGCATTTAGAAAGGGAGACAAGATGCAGTTAAAATAAACAATGAGAAAAGAAAGAAGAGAGAAAGAAAAGAGAAAAGAGAAAATACACATATACTATGTATGTTGATATACAGTAAAAGTATTTTATGTGGTATATAACCCTCCTTCTGTGAAAGAAAAGTACCCTGTTTTACATACCTGAGGTAATGTGAAAACTCTCATGTGTCATCTATTTTCAAAAAAATATAGATAACAATTCCAGTAGTTAGTTACCTTTGTTTTAAAATTCCAAGCAGTAAAATTGGACCTTTAAAGTAATGTTAAAACAATTAATATCATAGTAGATGATTTGAGAGATTTGGCTGCAACAGTATCAGTTTTTTGCTTCTTCTTTTTGACATCTGTCCAGACATTTGTTTCTTTTGTTCTCTTGAAAGAAGGTGACATCCAATTCATATCTTCTGGTAAAGTAATCACATTATTAGTTTTAATAAATGAAGAGGCTTCCTCTAAGTCAAAAAAAGTCCTCATCTCATTGGCATACAGTATTCTTATCTTAGCTGGATATGTAAGTTGTCCCTTGATGTTATTTTGTTTCAGAAACTTTATCACTGGCCACACTTTTTTCCTTTGTTCCATTATTCTAGATGAATAGTCGTTATCAAATCTTATCAGGCTCTATTTATATTTTAGAGGTGCCTTCCTCCAAGCAGATCTTAAAATCAGTTCCTTGCCCAAGTATGTAAGAAATTTGATAATTATTGACCTAGGAGGGGAGTTTGAGTTAGTGGCAGGTTTCCCAAGAGCTCTGTGTGCCCTTTCAATGCCAAAGGAAAGTCCTTCTTTTAAATTTAAAAAGTCAGGGATCCAGCTTCATAAAAAGGAAATAATATCCTCACCTTCTGTGTTTTCAGGTAATCTGAAAATCCTGATGTTACTTGTCCTCTCCCTATTTTCCAAGTCATCTACTTTATTAACCAACCAAGTGTTTTGTTTAGGAAGCAGTTCTTACTGTGTTTCCTGTTCCTTAAGTCTGCTTTCTAAGTCATTTAGAGAAATCTTTATTCCTGTTATCCTTGCCTGGTGTTGTTGTAGCATTTCCTTGAGGGTGTCAGCCTGTTTTTGACTGCTTGTTTTAAGATTTTCCAGGTTCACTTTAAAATCATCCATCTTCAAAGACAACTCCTGCAGGGTAGATGCCATCTGTTATAGTTCCTTCTTTAAGGCAGCATCCTGGTGAGAATTCTTTGAGTTGCTCATTTTAACAAGTGAATATATCTCCATGCATTTTGACAGTAAATTATTTGTAAAACTTCACCAAAGTTTCTAATTATGTAAATTAGTCCTTTGTCTATAAGATTTTATACTTTGAAGAAAAAAAAAAGAATATTTTTCCTGTCTTATTTAACTAGTTATATGGAGCTCTAAAATACTGCTGCTTTCAGTTAGCCATTCAGGCTCTGCCCCTACAATTATTTCTATACTTTGTAAGTGTAACCTGGGTGACACATCCACTGCAAGTAAGTGAGTCTGAATTGCAATTGTCTTTTTCTTCTCCCTACTAGTAATCATTCACAGTTGCAATCCATCAACATCAAGAAACTAACACTGACGTATTCCCTACACTATGTTTACACCAGCTACATGAAGTCACAATTTTGGAATTCAGCACTTCTCATGAGTTCACTCTTCATTTGCATCTTCATCATACTCAGAGGCCTGAAGCTACACTATAAAAAGGTAACCGTATAGCAAGGGAAATTGAAGGTGAGGAGAGTTGTGTATGTGGGCAACAGAGTAGAAGATTGCTATTAATTTGGATTAGCCTTCACAGAAAAGAAGACTTCTGATCTTACTAAGGTATGTTATTTCAGGCGAATGTAATGTTCTATATAGTCAATGAAATGGGGGTGTTAGGCTTCTAAAATGGCCCATAGGCACCTCTAGGAGAGTGCTGGGCTCAGGAAGAGGTGACTGGCACTAGTATAAAAATTATTTTTCTGCTGGAAATTTGTACAGATTTTGTGAACATTTTTTGAAAGTGCTTATAACAATTGACTAATGTGTTATTCTTTGCTTAGTATAAACTGTCATTTGTCTGTTGTTTTGGGGTTGGGGGAGCTGAGTATCTATGTTTTGGATCAATCCTTGGTTTCTGTGTGAGTGTGCTATATTGCAATCATATAACCTTATATTTTAATACCCAAACTATGTTTCTCCAGTGAGTAATATGGAAAATACAATATATGTACATATAAACAGGACTTTAATTATGTGATATTTATGTGTTGTACCTTTCTTTTCAGTTTTATGTCACTTAGGATTCTGCACCCAAGTGTAACAAACCCCATAAACCTCAGTTCAGTGACTCAGAAAATGATGTAATTGTCCAAGCGTTTGAGCACTACAATGTACTTCTGCTTCAAAGAGGACATGTGTATATATCTGACAGAATGCAAATTTGGAACCAGGTAGTGGATGACGTCAATTCCATAGGAAGGTGCAGCAAAACTTATAATCAAGTGCTTCATAAGTCCACTGATATGATTTTATCACCCTGGAGGAGTGCAGCTGCAGTTGCACTTGAACAGATGGCTATAGGGGGTGGGGCCTGCTACAGAGCCACCACTGAAACCAAATGAAGAGTTCCTGTCCACTGCCAGAGATTGAGAGAGCTCAGTGGACACTGCACAACAACATGTGATTAATAGAGAACAAAGTACAAAAAACTTAGAAATGAGTCACTCAGACTGGTATGTAGTTAAATGCTTTCATTCATTTAGTAGATGAAATTCTTCAGAGCAGTTCCCATTCTGAAAAATTTTGTCTGTTAAATGAATGAAAGTGTTTAACTACATACCAGTTTAAGTGACTAATTTCTAAGTTTTTTGGAATTTTGTTTTTTATTTAGTTACATTTTGTGTCTTCTGCTGTTGGTTTTAAAATTTTGTTATATAACATGTGATTGATGCTGGTGCTGATATTTTTGGGAAGATAAATATTTCCCAGAATGAGTGCCCAGGTAAACTTACATATGTCGATTTATAACATTTTATTGTTTAGTAAAATATTGTAAGTAATAGCTCATTGTTGTTTCAATTTATATATTTTTTAATGACGCTATTGATAAATTGATTACAGTTATCAGTACATTTTTGATCATTACACATGGGTTTTGCATGGATATGTCAGCAAAGGTTCAGGTAAAAGTATTGTTAATGGACAAATAAAGGCAGAAATTCTTTCACCCTGTGTTGATGGAATTGTGATGATTATGTCCTTATCTTTTGCTTAACTTTCTGCAGGACCATTTTCCCTAGCAAGTGTAGAATCAACTGCCCTTGGTAAGCCAAACATTTTTATTTGATTATTGATGACCATTTGTCAGAAATATGCATTTATCCATATGTGTGAGGTGGGGGTCATGAGTGTGTGTGTGTGTGTGTGTGTGTGTGTGTGTGTGTGTGTGTGTGTGTGTGTGTGTGTGTGTGTGTGTGTGTGTGTGTGTGTGTCTTGCTGTACCATCTGTGATAGTGGCACAGTATTACTTTATTACCATATATTAAATTTCAGTTAGGCCTTAATTTCTTTTCTATGTTTGTTGCTTTGTTCATAGGTTCATAGGTTCATACTAGGCTATCTGCCCTAGGGCATTTATAAGCCTAGCCAGAGTGAGTTTGGCTTTCGCCACCCATTTTAAATTAATTTTGCTATGCCCTTTTTCGAGGTTAGTATACTGTGCCTCTGTCTAACAGTGACACAGAAGTGATACCCGGGGTAAGCCTACGATCTCCCATCCACTCATCAAGATTCCTCTTGAAGAGAGTCAATGAGGGACTCTGCCTAACCTGGACTGGGATTTTATTCCAGAGTGAAGGGAGCCTCTGGGTTATGAATCTGTCCCTCCAGCATGTCCTATTTATTTCAGTGCTGAGGTTCAAGTCTCTCGAGTGCGTAGCTCGATGGGATTTGGATTTTCTGAGATGCAGCATGTCCATTAATTCCGAGTTGGACATGGCTTTATACGTCAGGCACAGATCACCTCTGAGCAGGTGGTATGCCACTGAGTAGAGCTGGAGTTTCTTTAACTGGGCAGCATATGGCATCTGTTTGAGCCCTATGATCCTCTTGTTGAGGTACTTTTGGGGTCTTTCCAGTTGCTGCAGGTGTCTGGCAAGGTACATCCCAAAAGGGGCATTGTACTCAATTATGGGCCTGATGAGGGATGAGTAAAGAGGCACGATGACCTCCCCTGATCTAGATGTGAATCCTTTCATGATTAGGTGGGCTATATAAAATGTTTTTCTAACCACTTTGGCCAAGTGGTTGTCAAATGAGAGATTGCTATCAACTTGGGTCCCCAGGTCCCTAATTACTTCTCCTGTACTTAATGGATTACCACCTATGTGGTAATTTGTGGGCACTTTGTTTTTGCCAAAGGGGATGACTATACACTTTTTGCATTTAGCTTGAGGCCATGGCTCTGGCACCAGTTGTCTGTTTCTATGAGACCCTTTTGGAGGATGCTTGTGTTGGCTGGAGAGTCAATTATGCCGCCCAGTTTGCAGTCATCTGCAAACTTAGTCAGCCACAGTCCTTCCGTGTTGGCCTGGGAAGCCACTTGTAACTGGTTTGGAGTCTGACATGGCTCCAGCAATTCTAACCATGTGGGTTTTGTCCTTGAGCCAGTTTGCAACCCATCTAGTGACATAGGGGTTTATACTTAAGTTAGTGAACTTATCTATAATGCCCGAGTGGGGTATTATATTGAAGGCTTTTGCGAGGTCCAGGTAGGCTGTGTGGACCACCTTCCCGTCGTCAATGGCCTTGGTGACTGTTTCAAAGAAATCAACCAGGTTTAAGAGGCAGGATCTGCCCTTAACAAAGCCGAACTGGGTAGGATCCAGTGTCTATAGGTCCCCAATATCTTTATTTATGAGGTCCATGATGATCCTTTCCATAGCTTTGCAGACCAAGCTAGTCAGGCTTATGGGGCGATAGTTTCCAGGATCCGTTGAGGTACCACCTTTGTGGAGAGGGACCACTGTTGCTGTACGCCACTCTTTGGGTACATATCCTGTAGTAAGGCTGAGATTGAACAGTAGTTTTATGTTTGGGTTTAGCTCTTCTTGGAGTTCATGTAGGATGCAGCCCGGGACACCATCTGGTCCCATTGATGCTGTGTTTTTTGCTTTGGAAAGGGCAGCTCTTACCGGAGCATCTGAGATGTCAGGGGGACAGCACTCTCCTGGGATAAATATTTGCCCATTTGGTGGGGAGGGGGGGGAGAAGTTTGCGCTGAACCTGTCAGCTAGGATGTTGGTAATGTCTGTGGGTTCGGTGTATTTTTTGTCATTTTGGACTAATTCTGAGCATATCTGGGAATTCCCACCCAGTTTTCTAACATAACTAAAGAAAGCCTTGTGATTATCCTTAGTGTCCTGTGCAATTTTTCTCTCGAAGCTGGCCTGAGACGATTTTATGAGTGCCCGTAGTTTTTTGCTTATACTGATCAGAGATGCCTTCCCTTTTGGGGATTTTGCTCTATCATGTAGTAGCTTCCTCCTTCTATTGTATAGCTTGTTTATGGCTGGGGTCCACCAGACAGGATGTCTGCCTTTGGAGGATTGTGTCTTGGTTTTATTTGGGATTGCATGATCCATGCATTCCTGAAGGTGTTTATAGAATGCGTTTATAAAGGATTCTGTGGTCTGGGCCATATTTTCCACAGGCCCGGGGGCTTTGAAGGATTCCACCTCAGTTTTGAGGACTGTGAAATTTGCTTTAGAGAAGTTTTTCACTGTGTTTTTCAGGGCAGGGGGTGGAGTCGGGATGTGAAAATCCAGTGAGATTAGTTTATGGTCTGATCTTACCAGTGAGGGATACACTTCTGGTCTGGAGCATAGAGTCCCCATGTTGGTGATGATCAGGTCCAGTATGTTTTCCCCTCTTGTGGGAGTGGTAACAAGTTGTTCCATAGCATTTGAGTTTATAAATTCTAGGAACCTTTGGGCTACGGTGTTGGAGCTAGAGTAATGCTCCCAGTCTATGTTTGGGTAGCTGAAGTCGCCCAATATAATGGTGTTTGGAGAGACCTTCATATTTTCCAGTGTTCTCAGGAAGGCCGAGTGGGGTTCCTGGGTTTGGGAGGGTGGTCTGTAGCAGGCTATAAACTAGAAGGCAGTTTTACCCACTGTTAGTTGCACATGGATAGTCTCTGATGCTTCGTGCTGTGCCACCAACCTGGAGGTGTGGGTATCTTTGACAGATATTGATACTCCCCCTCCTTTTGTGGTACGGTCCAAGTTTTGAGGCTGAAAAGCATGGTATGAGGTATAACCTGGTAGTGCTGGGGTGCTCTCGGGAGCCTTGAACCAGGTTTCTGTTACTGCACAGATATCGATGTTCTTCATGCTAAGGAGAGTTTTGAGTGCGTGCATCTTGAGGTTTAGACTTCTGGCATTGAGTAGCATTACTCTTAGTTTCTTATCCCTTGTGATACCTATGGAGGTGGGTTTGTCTTTTGAGCCTTGCCTAAAAAAGGCACTATGGGGTAGCAAGAGCCTTTGCCAATATCCAAAAGCCCAGGGGTGACAGGTGCAAGCCGTCCCTAGCGAAACATCGTGGCTTGTCGAGCATGTCATCCTAGGCTGACAGGCATTGGATCCCCTTTGAATGACACCGATACTTAAGCCAATTGTTGAAATTGATCATCTTGTCTTCATATTGTGGCATCATTCTTGGTGAGGGTATGATGCTACTCAAGGTCAGGATCATACCGGCCTGGGCTACATGCTCAGAGAGCTCCTCTATGTCTCTTTTCATGTAGTCCAGGGAGGTACATCTCAGGTCATTCACACCAGCATGGACAATGACTGAGTCATATTTGTACTTGCCTTGGAGTGACCTGAGTGCTTGTGTTATGTGGCGGATCCTAGCGCTCGACAGGCAGCTCACCATGACCTTCTCCTTGTTCAGCCTGGTGAGCGGGACGTCAGTGTGCCTGATGATAGAGTCACCTATTACAAGTGTATCAGGTGTGTTGTTTAGCCGTAAGGGCTATGACTGTTCGGCACACTGGCTTTGTCAGCTATGTGTTGCACGTGTTTTGTTTTGGGGTAGCGGTTGCTTGGGTGTCTGCTTTGGAGGTCTCTGCTGCTTATGCAGATTTTTATTTAGAGCCTCCAAGTATGTTTTTGTGTGTTTATGTGTTTGGTTTGCTGTCATGGTAGGTCTGTGTGAGACTGAATTGTAGTGAGTGTGGTTTCCTTCTCCTCCTGACTGGTTTTGTCAGTACTGAGTTGAGAGAGTTTAGCCTCCAGTATGGCTATATGGTTGCATCTCTCACATGTGTTGGAATTTGTTGGGAGGAGGAGAGGGTTGTCTGTGACATGAGGCAGTTGTAACATTGCCTCAAGATTCCCAGATTCACCAGCTGGACCGGAGAGGAGATTGACAACTGACCTTTGGACATGCTAGAATAGTATTGGGAATTCCTTTATAATTGAAAAAAAAGGGCCAACGGGGAACGAGGTACTCAAGGGGAGTTTGTGAGGGTGTAGTGCTTTTAATATTTTAGTGCTGACTTATACAATTGCTTTAGTGAGCAAGTGTCAGGTAACTTAAATGTAATGTGTTACAGGTAACTTAAATGCAAAAATGACAAACAGTAACTTTCTTTCAAGTGAAACAAGGAAATAAGTACAATAAGCAACAGTTTCAACAGAGATGTGAGGAATCAGAGTGCAAATTATAAAACCCAAAAATATATACTGATCTCTGTATATTTGCAGAACACTAAGACAACAGATATCTAAGCAACAATTTAGCTCTATAATACAGAATAATACAGAAAATATACTCAGCTCTATATATTTGCAGATAGTCTTGTAAGGCTGTTCCACTTTAAATGCAGACTGCTGCTATTAACAATTCAAATTAAGGGAACCTTGAGTTAACAATACACAAGCAATAGAAACCACAATGGGGGTGGGGAAGAAAGTTTCAACAGAGATGTGAGGAATCAGAGTGCAAATTATAAAACCCAAAAAATATATACTGATCTCTGTATATTTGCAGAACACTAAGACAACAGATATGTAAGCAACAATTTAGCTCTATAATACAGAATAATACAGAAAAATATACTCAGCTCTATATATTTGCAGATAGTATTTATTTATTTATTTTTTTATTTATCATTTGTTGACCGTGAAAGTCCGACTAGGTTCCACAGATCCTGTTTTCAGCGGAGGCCCGGGGAGAAATGCTCCAGAAGCATGTCTTTAGAATGTGGGAGGAAACCGGAGTACCCAGAGGAAACCCATGCGAATGCAGGGAGAACATGCAAACTCCACACAGAAGGCACCCCAGCCAAGAATCGAACTAGAGAACCTCTTGCTGTGAGGCGACAGCATTAACCACTGCACCACTGCGTGCCCGAGTCTTGTAAGGCTGTTCCACTTTAAATGCAGACTGCTGCTATTAATTGTGTAGGACACTTACCATCTGATGTCAGATTATCAGCAGATCTGATAATGGCCTAACAGAGGTACAGTTGGGGGATGCAGAGGTTGAATCTGACACTGTGGTTGACATTCATCCACTCTCCGTATTTCCATCAACACAGCCAGTATGCCTACACATACCTATTCCAGTGAGGCTTCAGATATTGGACAGGTGGGGGGGAGGGTGACACACTTGAGCAGGGTAGTATGATTACTTGAGTTTCAGTGTCAGTTGACTCTGGCTGCAACCAAAGTGTTGACAAGGTGCTATGCAGAAGGGTTGTTAGGAGACCTTGGATGAGACCTGCTGCCCACCTTACACCTGATACTTCTTTATGTGCCACTCAGCATATGTGTATGGCCATCATGGAGGTGCAGACACATTCCATTAGACCATCAGTGGACATGCTTACGGTTGTAGATGTGGCACATGCTGACATGCATCTGTTTCCACTGTGTGGCCTATTCAATAGATTGGATGAATGACATGATGGAACAGGCAGTGTCTGGGATGGAATGTCTGCTGGGAGGGGGGAGCCATCCACATAGATGTAGGTCAGCATCATAATCATCATCTAATGTTAGCCAATGTAGCCATGCATACATGCAATTAATAGTTAAACATAATGATTTGTTAATTAATGAATTGATTTCTGCTGTTTCTGACTTGGATAAAATTATTTGCAGGCATTTACATTACGACAAGTTTACATTTGAGCATTTGTGAATATACAAGAGTACTGGCCAACTTATTGATTCCATAAAAGCTAGAAAGGTGAAAAAACTGACTAGAGACAGAAATGATTATGGCAGAGGTATGGCATACCACAGACATCCACCATCACAAGAATGGGGTAACAAATGTAACAGTTCTTATTCTGTTAACAATACTAATGCAAGTAGTAGCAATGATACAACACCCAGCAATTCAGGGCAGGTTTTTTAGATCCACAGGAATTTCCACCTCTAAGATGCTCAGAGTGTCTGAGGAACAAGGGCCCACCTATGAACAACAACTGGGAGATGGCTCCTGTGAACACCCACAACCAATGGAACAGGGAAGGGATGACGAACAGGGGGGTGGGGGAGGTACCAGAACTGGAACAACAGGATTTAATTGCACCTACACCTGACACTTTCAATATGTTGTTGGATATGCCAGAACAAATCTTGGATCATCCACTGCCACCCCTGTTACATTGTCACTAACACCTTGGGTGATTTTAATGTATATAATTTTTCCAGTAATGAAATTAGGCCAGAACATTGTGATCTGTTTGCAAAAGGTTTTACCTTTGTGGCCTCTCAATGTCTGGATATTGCCAGTACTTTAATGAATCTAAGAAATTACACACGTAAATTAAATTTGAAAATTATTTTTAATAATTCTTTTTCTGCTTCTTTTATTAACCCTTTGGCTATATCTAGCACTTACAATACTCCACTCCACCCTGCGGTTCAACTATTCGAGAACATTTGTGTACTTGACATACAAAATTCCAAGTTCTCAAATAGAAACATTAATGTAAATGAAAAAAGGTTAATTGATGAAATAAAGATTTTTGCGCATGCAACTAGAATTATGAAACCAGACAAGGGGGAGGGGCAGTTCCAATGAAATACGATGATTATAATGAGAAGATGTTATTTATTTTAGAAGGAAAAGCGTACTCAAAAGCTTCTCTAAATGAGTTAAATGTGTCATATAACAAAATAAGAAATGAACTACAAGATCATTTCACTGAAGGATCAATCACTATTGATACACTTAATTACCTATCAGTTCCCTATCCCAGACTATCTATAATGTTTGGACTATCAAAATTACACAAGGATCTTATACAACCACCTATGCACCCCATAGTTGATTCCAAAGGTTCTATCACTCACCCTTTGGCAAACTATTTGGACAACAAATTAAAAGAATATGTACTCAATGAACACACATTTGTAAGGACTCATGGAGCTTTTTTGAAGCAATTGATAAAATACCTTTTAAAGATACCTATATGTTTATAACCATTGACATCAAGGATTTATATTCAGTAATACCCCATGAAACAGGGTTGGACTGGTTTACAGAATACCTTTATGAGAAAGGTATAGCACACTTTGATGTTCTGGTTTATGTACACATGATGGAAATGGTTCTGAAAAAATTTTTATACTTTTTAATAAGGAAATATATTTACAACAAGAGGGAGTGGCCATGGGGTCAGCATGTGGTAACATTGTGGTGAAATAATGGGAGAAAAAAATTATTGTTCCCCTCAAGGTATTTTGGATATATTAAGTTTTATACCAGGTTTTTGGATGATATGTCTATTTTATGGGCTGGACCCAACAAACTTGTTAATGATTTTATTGCATATATTGGAACCACTGCTGATTTCTTAAAGTTTACACATACCAGTGATTTTAATATGATCTCTATCCTTGACATATTTTTATTCAAGGACTATCAGGATAAGAAGTTTGTTTAAAAGATTTTTAGAACAAATACCTACTCTAACTCACTACTACATTATTCTAGCACCCACCCTACGAAACAAAAGAAGGCTATTGTTAAAGGCCAATTTGTGTGTGCAGCACATTTGGTGTCTTTAATGGATGAATTTCTGAATGAATGTGACACGCTGAAAGAAATGTTTCTAAGAGGAGGTCACCCTCACAAATGTATTATTAACATTATGATTGAGGTTGTCAATAAAAAGGAGAGAGGTTTCTACCTCCCCTTACTTTCTGGTGATAGTACACCCATTATTTCACCTTCATCTAACATTCATGACATTAGCATAGTGGATGAAAGTAGAGATTTTAAAACCTCATTTATTACTGTTTTTACTGATGACAGTTTCATTTTAAAGAATATTTTAATGAAAATCTGGTCCATTCCTAAACATGAAACTAATATTTGATCTGTGATAGGCTCACAACCAACTATTGTGTACAAAAAAGGAAAGAATTTATAGAACATTTTTGAAACTAGGAGCCTGCATTTTCACCAAAAACCTGGTTCTATGAACAAATTTGGTAGATGCAACTACTGTAAATTTGTAAAAAAATGTAACATATTTTGTGTCAGCAATGTGGAAATCAAGATCAAGCAGAAATATAACTGTTGTTCTGAGAAAGTAGTATATTGTGCTATATGCACTGTCTGTTCATGTTTCTATGTTGGCAAGACTGACTGGAAGCTGAAGAAGCGCATCTATGAACATTTATATGACATCAAAAATACAAAAGACACAAATGCATTAAGTAAGCACATAATGAAGAACAACAATCATAAATTTGTATTTTTTATTATAGGTAGTATTAGCACTGATGTTCGAGGAGGAGCATGGTCACTATTGTTGGAAAAAAAAGAATTATATTGGCAGCTACGTCTGAACGCAGGGAACTGGCCAGGCTTAAATGAAAATATTTCCATCAGCTCCTTACTGAAATTAAAGGCATTGGAGAGGTAATATGATCTCCCAAATAATTACTGTTTAATATACTATGTCACACACACAGACACTACATTGATTATTTTACACAGTTTTAACTGTTATTTATTCTATTTATTACACATCATCAGTCTTTTTACAAATTTGTAACTTCATATTTTTATTTAATGTATTTAACAAATATTTATACTGTTGTGGGGGTGCTGTGTCTTGTAGTTTGTTATTATAGTTAGTATTTCATTTTACTTTATTTCATTCATTTCATGAATATTTAATGTAAAGTCATTAATCTGCCCTAATTACCTTAAAATTATGTCAATTCCTGGATGGTTTGTATAAAAGGAAGTATCTATGTTTTAATTGCTGTCTGATGAAGTCTATATTACCTAGACAAAAGCAATTATCTATTTTGTTCCTGGATTTATGTACTGGTTCGAATAAAGTGGTTTTGCGACTTATACTACTGAGTCATCCATTTTTGGTGAGTGGGTCCAATCCAGCTGCTTCATGTGGGATATTTTTCTTTTTTCGACTGGTTTGTGCTTCTGTTTGACTTTGCTGTCATCTATGTTAGCCAATGTAGCCATGCCTGATCACGCTCCCATGGTGCCACTACTTCCACTGCTCTGTCAGTGATTGAGTTGTCTGCACCCAGACATGATAGGACATGCAGTCATGGTCCTGGGATTACTCATGAGGACAGCTCTTCCAGCAGGCATCAGTCACATTCAGGTAACTGCAGTGCATCTGACCATGTGCAACACTTGTCAGAACCAGTTCTTGTGGTCAAGGACTACTACTATGAATTGCTTTATAATATAAAATATATAATACTTATTGCTTTGGCTACTTCCACCAATATAACCCAACTTCGAGTCCAAATTGGCCACATCTACTAGAGACAATCACAAGGCCTTCTTCACATATGTCCACAATCTCAAAGAAGCACCCAGATCTGTTCAGAACTGGTGGTCAAGGACACCACATACACAAATGCTGTAGATATAGGCAACCTACTGGCTGACATATTCAGTGAAAACTTCACCCCTCTGTCCCCCCATAGGTAAATCAGGACATCCCCAGTACCTGCCTCCTTCCCCTTATCTCTAGGGAACAGTTCATCACTGTCCTCTCAAAGGTAAAAATACAGCTTCCATAGGACCTGATAACATCCTAGGCTGCATCCTACATAAACTCATGCATGAACTTGTAGCACCATTAGTCAACCTATTCAATGAAAGCCTGAGTACCAGCTTTGTCCCAGCCAAGTGGAGGACAGCCACTGTCATCATTTTTACACAAAGGCGGAGCATCCACCGATCTGGGAAATTATAGACCAATCATCCTAACTAGCCTGATCTGCAAGGCCATGGAAAAGGGCATTGGCGGGGCATGGCTAGGATGCTGAACTGATAGCTGCACTTCATTTCAGCTCTCTTACCTCAATACAATTCCTGACAGGAATTTTACAAAATAATATTTAATTTGAAGAAATTTTTATTACTAACTTATTTCTAATAACTCTGAGCATCTATAAGAAAAATTTTATTGTCAGAACTTGAATAATTCCTGTCAAATTAATTACTGGAAAATCAGCACCAATATCAGCTTTACAGCATGAGTCATCTAAGGAATACAGCACAAGACTCTTCTCTCAAAAGGAACTGCAGTCTCTCATTACAAATATACAGGAACTTACAATAAAAATCGACAAGATGGACAATAAAATAGATACTTTTAAAGAAAAGTGCTCACAACAACTGGAACAGCTTCAAGAAATGTTTACACAGCAGAAAGGACAGATATCACTTATTGAACAGTCATTAAGTGACATTGACACTAGAGTCCAAATAGAAGAACAACAAACTGAATTCTTACTTCAACAGAATACATATTTACTAGAAAAGCTTGATGATATGGAAAACCGAACAAGAAGAAATAATATTAGAATATATGGTCTACCAGAAAAATCTGAAGGGGACAATATGATAAACTTTCTTACCATCTGGATACCAGATGTAACAAAAATACCTGAAGCTCTTTCATATGGTATAGAACGGGCACATAGATCACTAGCAGCTTCTGGAAATGCTTCTTCTCCGGTAAGAACAAGCCGAGATCTATAATTGTGAGACTTTTTTCTACACAAGATAAAGATCTTATATTAAGAAATGCTTGGGCAAATTCTCCCATCAAATACAAAGATTCATTAATAAGATTTGACAATGATTATTCTACAAAGGTGGTTTCAAAAAGAAAAGAATTTCTACCAATAAAAACCTTGAAGAAAAAGCAACTGAAAGTCCATCTTTTATTTCCAGCAAGACTGAAAGTTTTTCTACCAAATGGAATAAAAATCTTTGAAACAGTAGATTCAGCAATAAAATACCTTACCAACAACAACATCCTAACACATGAAGAATCTATGGACTGGACAATAAGTACACAAGAGAAATGCTGAAGTAAATAATTGGAAAACTGTTGAGCAAAAGAAAAAAACTAAAGGACAAATAATCTTACATATGTTATATTCTGTAAAAATCTAAATAATAATACTAACAACAAAAGAAAAGTTCTTACTGTCTTCAAGTTACACCAAAACAGGTACTGTTTTCAATTATATTTTAAATGTCAAAATTAGCATAAATGTAAATACATTTATCTCAAATCACATCAATATACTAAACATAATTTAAACATTACTCTATTTTCATTATTATCCATCTATTATTTTCATATTCTTAATCAGAGTAATCAATGCATAATAATGTTCCCAAATAGTTTATTTATTTATTTATTTATTTACTTTCTCTCTTTGTGTTTTGTTGTTTTATTTGTTCTCTTCTTTTTATAAAATCTTCATTAACTTATAATATTTTAATCAGTATATGGTTATATTGCTTAATAGGTATAGTAATGGCTGCTATATAACTTATTATCAGTTACATCCCTGACAGCATAACTTTTTATAAGTTAAAAGTGTCCCTGTTTGGATAAACGGCAATGCTGGGCAGAAATGTGTTGCTTTTGAAATGAAGTATTTCAGTTAGGATGTATCATAAGACTACTTTAAATAATCTTAAAAGATGTTCTGCCTTTGACCCATATGCACATACTGATATAGTCCAGTGAAAAAATATGTTTTAAGTGATATTTTGAGGCTATAAGTCATGTGTGTTGTGGCTCCAGACATCCGGAGTTGAAAGATGCTTGTGACTAGCTTAGATATCCTGTTGTCTTTTCTTTTGTAGAGAAATAAGGCATAGCATGTTTAAAATGCAAAGTTTGACAGTTGTGAACACTACTCCATAAACTAGAGTGCTCGCATGCACACTACATGAGTTTGTCACCAAATAAGAGGAGGGAAAAGAAAAAAGAAAAAACACATACCTTTTCCCGCTTGGTTCTCGAGACAATTTAACAGCCACAAACATCACTAGAAACTTGAGTTACTTATTGCTTGTCGCATTTACTTGTGTACTCCATCCCTGACTCTTTCTAATTGACGTCTAGTCAGAAAATAAGCTAGGTTCATATTTAAAGATACAGAAACCTAAATTCCTTCTAAGGAAACATAAATAATATAAAAGGTTCATATAAATATACACAGATATTTATTTTTGAAGCACTTTCAGTTTATGGCTACTGATGTCTTCTAGCACCTTGATAGATAAGGACATATATCTGCTTGTCTTTCTATCAGTTTAGATTTCCACACATTTTAGCTATCCCTTACTATGTTTTATACAGCAGAGTTTAAAAAGCAGAAATTAATCATCAGCAAATAAAATCACTGCTGTTTTATAAATTCTCTAAAGAAACTAGTAAATGTCAAGCAACTGACAGGTTTGTTTTGGGGAGGGTTGCCATTTCCCACGCTGGTGCTCCTGCAGAATACTACTGATGTCCTGCTGCCAAGGTATGCCCTCGGGTGGGCAGGTGGGATGCAACAAGAAGGTTGGATGTGCATTTGGCAAATCAAACATTTAGATGGCGGTATGGTATACTAGATGGAGAAAGTGGAAGCAATGATTGTATAGGCAACTATAATGAGTAACATAACAACAGTGGATTTGACCCAGTGTGTCAATTATACAATGTTTATATCCCATGCTGACTTTGGGCTTTGTCAAAGCATGTGTGTTCTACACACATATTGAGTTGGATCTGATTTGAGTGGAAGGGGAGAGGCTTAGCCCACACCTAATTTGTTACTGGGTTGTCATGCATTATGGGCATGCATTGTGGCAGGTACTCAACGGGCTATCCATCCTTAGATGGCTCATGCTGTTCCGTTTGCTCATCTGAATGGTGACTGTGGCTGTGCTCTTCTTGTTATGTTGCCTGGCTGTGGCTTCACCCTTCTTATAATATTGCCTGGCTTTTTACATTATCAAGAATGACACAATACTAGTGTATGAGGGTATATCATGTTACTGTTAGTGTGGACAAGGATGCTTGACAATGCAACTATGATTCTTGGACCTTTCTGCAGACGGGTGTGTTGTCTGGCAGTTGAGAGCCTGGTTGTTCCTGATCAGCGGACCTGTATTTTTGTGTTTCAATGTGACTGCATGAAAGGATGCCAGTATTGGTCTGCAAGTTTGGTGGGCAGTAGATTCGTTGGGGATTGATTTGAGGAGACACTTGTATTATGGCTGGGGCACTTGACATTTGATAAATGTATCCTCTCAATGATGCGTTCTGTCTGGTCATTGGCTGTAAAACAGCTTTTCTGAGAAATATTGTTGTGGTGCCAGTTAATGATTTGGATTAAATGTTTCTATATACAGTCGTGAAGCAATTGCCAGGATAAAATGGTACTCTTGCAGTGCATGGATCATCGTGGCTGTCCTCCGATGTTGGAGGAAAAACAAGCTTCTTGGACACCTTTTTGACGTGGTAAAGGTGTTACCCCATGGTTTGAATACGTTTTGTCTATTTGCTGCAAAATGGGTTGGGAATTTTGGCCTGTAATATTTTCGTACATGATGGTTTGAATCTTGGCAGCTTCCATTGTTTTGATGTGTTCTCCAGTATACTAATGTTCAGTCGTAGGATTGAATTACTGGTGTTGAGTAGGTCAGGATTGTATCTCCAGCACTTGTTGTCAGCAGATAGACTCACTCTTTGGGTGTCAGTCTAAGCTGTGGGAGTTGATGTGTGATATACATAGATGTTTGCTTTGAGGGTGTGGTCAAGTGCGCTGCAGTTTTACCTCTGTACTGTGTCAGTTTTCATTGTGCAGGGTCCCTCTGAGGGTTGATGGAAGTGTTGGCAACAAGACACTCAATCAGGTAACAACATTATGAGTGGTCTCTTGGATAAGGGAGCTGTCTAAATTGTGATCTTGTTCTCTCCAGCCATGGGAATTGTCTTTGAAAAGCTGAAAAATGCAATCAGAGGAACATATTTAATGTCTACTAAAGAAATATTAATATACTTATACATTGTATCGCATTTCAGTTTATGTTAAACATGAAATATGATGTGGTTTCAGAACTATTCATGTTTTTATTCCAATTTGACTTTGCAAATATTAATTTAGACACTGGTTTCGGACTTGAGTAGTCTAAAACAATTGCACAACAATGGTACTGTATTATACAGTAATGTCAGTAAATAGTTTTCAACAGATGTATGAAATATACAGTTATAGATTTTAACATGATGTTTATTAATACCCTAAATTATTTTGAAATGATACTACCTTAATCTAAATATTTGTACCTTTTTGAAACCTGCTTAGAAGTAAGTATTATTGAATTACAATAAGATGAGTAAAGAATATATGTATATATTTTAGCTGATTAGATTATCTTAATATATTATTCAATTATCTTTATTTAAAACTAAGAGGATAAGAGAAACTGATCCAAATATTATTTGTGAGGGTAGAAAGTTTGTTTGGTTGTTTCCTCTGATTCAATCGTACAAGGAAACAACTATAATGCTAAAGAATCCAACGGAACTTTGAGAGACATTATTTATGATTTTGGACATAAATTAAATAATATTAAAAGTTTACAAGTGGAAAATTCTTATCTGAATAGATGCATGGAATTGAAAATAGTCCCTATGGGGTTATGTTTTTTTAAACGACCATTGGGGCTGGCACTCAATGATGAATTAATTAATGAATGTAATGTATTATTTGATTCATTTGGATTTAGCTTTATGAAATTTATTATGAAATGTAATGATTACACTTTAGCTAGCCTTACTAAAGAAGTAGATAGGTTGAATGAAATTATTACACAAGATTTAGTTTTGACCAATGGCGTACTTTATTTGATAAACAATTTATGTATGCAGATACTACTTCTCAAAAAATATTTAAAAGGAAATGTGACAAATTAAAACGTGATTTACAGCAATATAAGGAAGGTAATATGTATAATTGGAAGAATAAGATTAGTAAAAATAATAACAATGCCACTAAAGGTAATGAGATGGGTGGGAATGGTAAAAAAACTAGATATAATGTACAAAATGCATATAAACCTTTTTTAGGAAAAGGGTACCATTGGGAAGAAGTTCAGGACAGGAATATCGATGCCCTGTGGAATCAACAGGCCCCACATCAAGAGAATTACAGGGAACGCTGGCAGTAGGACCTGTACATCCCATTATTAAGTATAATGAGGTCCAATATGGACAAAAAAATGTTTTCATATACAATTATACATCCTTGAACATTACAGATACACATTTTGCCCTGTTTAGAAAGGGTATGAAATTTATTCCTAGAAGCAAGTTTAATTTGGTTGAGAATGTGATTCAATTTAAAATGTATTTGAGGAAGTTAAATTTATCTGTATTTTTCAAAGGTAGTAGGAACAATGGAATGTCAAATTCTTTACATAGAAAGAGTGTTTTTACCCCACTACTACACCCGACATTAAGTATATTTGAAAAGGTAGTGTTGGATGAAATATATAGGTATGGACAGAAGGGCACACACACTATAAAGTATAATATGAGTAAGGATGAGTTTCATCTTATGTGTGAATTATGCAGTGACCCTAACATTAGAATTATGCAACCAGACAAGGGAGGGGGAATCGTCCTATATGAATCCACCGACTATAAGAATGAGATACAAGTTATATTACATGATACAAATCAATATGAAGTTTCATCTATTAATGAATTAAATATAGCATATGGTAGAATTGATGCTCTATTGGAAGAGTTATTGATAGAAAATAGGATCGATCAGGAATTATATCAGTACCTAAAAGTGAAATACCCGGTTACAGCAACCATAATAGGTATACCGAAGATACATAAGAATATGTTACATCCCCCATTCAGACCTATTATATCGGGTAGTAGGTCTAAAACCTTCCCATTTGGGAAAGTTATTGATAACTGGCTCAAACCTATATATGCTTCTACCAGCCATATAGTAAAGGATACATGGGATTTTCTGGCAAGGTTAACTCCATCTAGTTGGAAACCCAACTTAACTCTGGTTACTATAGATGTAAAGGACCTTTTTACCTGTATTCCTAGGGAAGAGGGTATGGAGAGGTTCATTAATAGTATTGACAAATATACTGATTACACATGGGATAAAATTAAGTTAATAGAGGAATTCATGAGCCTGGTTTTGGACAATAACTTTATATATTATGAAGGGGAATATTTTAGACAAAATAGGGGGGTTGCCATGGGCACAGCTTGTGCCCCATTTATGCTAATATGGTCCTCCTAGACTGGGAGCATGAAGTTGTTTTTAGTAGTCGATATATGAAGTATATCTTAAGGTATGTCCGGTTTTTGGATGATGTATTTATTGTGTGGGAGGGGGACAATAATGTTATCCCTGAATTTATAGAATATATTAATACATCTACCCCCTTTGAGTTTTACACATAAATACAGCATGGATGGTATTGCATACTTGGATACCTATATTACTTTGACACCCAATGGGTTTAAGTCCAATATATATAGAAAGGAGACATTTAGCAACACATACTTGGAATACAACAGTTGTCATCCTGTTAGGTTAAAGAATAACATAGTTAAGGGTCAGTGTATTCGGGCTGCCAGAATGACTTCTGAGTATAGTGAGATGCTGATGGAGTTGAATAAAATAGGTAATATGTTCAAGGAGAGGGGATACCCTGAATATGTTATCAAGGATGCTATAGAGTATGTGAGCAAAATGTGGGGCATCAAATATAAACCTTTATTAGGAGGGTATAGATAATATAAGTATAACTAATAGTCAAGGAAATGAATGGGATTTCCATACGGCATGTATTTTACCTTATAGTTACTATACTGAGGACATAAAACACATTATTAAGAAGAATTGGAATATTTTAAAGGGGGATGATGTAATATCAGATGTAGTGGGTAATGAACCCAAGTTTGTTAATAGTGTGGGGTTTAACCTTAAGAATAAATTTGAACACAATACAGAGATGGTCAAAGGACAAGTGACAGGTACACGGAAATGTGGACACTGTAATCAATGTATGGCTATTATGGAGGACCATGAGGTCCAGTTGCATAACACTAGCAAAAATATTTTACACCCATGTCGAGGCAATTGTGATACCATCAACGTTATTTATCTGGCTCTGTGCACCACGTGTCCTAGTTTTTATGTGGGCCAAACAGGAAGAAAATTGAAAAATAGGATTTATGAGCATTTGTATGCCATAAAGAAAAAGGATGAGAACAATGCCCTATTTAGACACGTACGGGACAGTGCCAATTGTAATACTTTTAAATTTGCAATATTAGAGGTGGTGAGGGTATCACAAAGAGGTGGGAGTATTAAGCATACTCTAGGAGAGAAAGAGGTTAGATGGCAAATATTATTGAATGCAACTTCACCACCAGGAATCAATGAATATATTACTATTAAACCTATATTGTTGAATAAGGTTTAAAATTTAAATTTTAACAATTTTAATATATTAACAGTTTTTTAAAAAGGATATATAAAGGTATAACAAGCTCTTAATAGTAAATCTTTGTTTGAATGTAATATGTAATATATATTGTGTGTTGATGTACTACTAGCTTTAGATATCTCAGTACCATATATACTAATACCAATATTGTGAAATGGGAACAGCAGACTTTTATTTTTGCAGTACTTTTACAAAGTTAATTTATATGCTGGTTGAATGGTTGTCCTGATTGGTGAATGAATTAATTAATTAATTAGTGTGAATGTAGTATAAAACTGTTTGAATGTGTAAGGACAATGTTCTGATGAAGTCTATGTAGTTAGATGAAAGCGCTAAACCTTTTGTAATAAAGAGGATTTTTTATAATTATTCAACTGGCAACCTTCTTTATTCAACCCTCAGTGAATTCTGTTATACTCGTGCAGCTGAGCTGAATTTTTGTTGGACTCGAGTGTTGGTGTATTTTACATGTCTGTTACATCTGTTAGATGTCCTCAAAGAGGTCATTGAGGGCATGCCTAATGATGACACTATCATCCTTTTGAACTTGAGAAGCCCAAGGCATTTGACACAAATCCACAATGAGGTATTCACTCAACACTGTCAGATGTGGCCATGAACACCTATATCACAAAGTGTCTAGACCACTGGATCACATGCATGGCATCTAAATATGTTGAATTATGAAGTGACCTATACCTCAGGTACAGTGATAAGGTCCGTACATCAGGGCTGTCTGATAGGCCCTTTCCTTTCCATTGTGTAAGTCACAGATGCCACAAATGACATAGCTATCCTGTGTCTAAACAGCTGTCTCAAGGACTACAGATTGTAGGCAATTGTTGACTCCAACTGTGATATTAGTATAATATAGACAGTATGACCTTACACCAAAGATTGCTGTCATAGCCACGGAAACACCTGCAGTGTAAAAAAAAAAAAACAAGGGGGGATTTGTAACATCATGAAAACAAATGCACAACCCAAGGTTAATGTAGACATCACACCATATAATCAGACCAATAGGTATGTGACCTGTGTCCTGCTGTAGATGGTATGTGGAACATCCACCAGCATGTGGTCACAGTGCTGACTATTCCCTTGTATGTAACACAACTACTGAGTATGTGAAGGACATCCACATCACAGGCCATACTACCTCAACAGTTCGCAGCCTTCATCACACCAATAACTGAGTACAATGTACCCCTCCTCATTTACCTCCCTACACATCTTCCAGTGATATATAAAAGAAGTGTACCACCTTTGCCACAGTGAGATGTCACACATCCTATTGGCCATACCTAGGTATTCATTTTGTTGTATAAACATTACTGTCTGAAGGTGCAGAACCCCCATCAAGTTGTTGCACCAGATGTATGCATGATACCTGTTTTGATGATGCACTCAGTACATACATAGCTGTTTGACAACATCGATGGCATGGGTAAAATTCGAGACAGTGTGGATTGTGCTATATATATATATATATATATATATATATATATATATATATATATATATATATATATATATATATAGGATCCCTACTAAATCTTGAAATTCCACAATCCCGAGACTCTGAACAGCGAGGACCAGAATCTCGAGATTGTGGAATCTCAAACATAAAAAAAATATATATATATATATTTTCTAATGTATATGCAGGGGGGAAAGCCCCCCTGCACCCCCTGCAACTTAAATATACCAACTCCGAGATCGCACTACAGTGGAATGAATGGCAAAATAGTGCATGCAGAGTGGAATGGAAACTTTGCCGTTCACTCCACTGTAGTGCAATCTCGGAGTTGTTATATTTAAGTTGCAGGGGGTGTGGGGGTGCAGCCTTCCTTTTGGGGGGTGCAGGGGGGCTTGCCTCACTGCATATACGTTAGAAAAATATTTTTCCTTTGTTTACTTTTCTTTTTTTTTTTTTTTTGTTATGTTCGAGATTCTGCAATTTTGATATTCTGGTCCTCGGGATTCAGAGTCTTGGGATTGTTGAATTTTGAGATTTAGTAGGGATCCCACACACACACACACACACACACACACACACACACACACACACACACCCACAAACACGCACACACACACACACACACACACACACGCACACACACACACACACACACACACACACACACACATATATATATATATATATATATATATATATATATATATATATATATGTATATAAAATATGTGCCATGCACACCAGTCAAGTAGCCTGTATTGATCATAGTGTCACATACAAGTATAGCAGCGTCCCAACTAAAACCTCCAGATTTTACAGTGTCAGAACAGTATGCATGAATACCCTCACGGAGTGCTGACATGTCATAATAGTTGTACCAGTGTGTCTGTGCAGAACCATCTTTGATCACTCAGAATCACATATGTTGTGTCAGAGACATGGGATTACTAGTGGTATTATTCTGATATTGTCCAAGATTGTTTATGCTTCTTTCACTGTTGTCCATGAGCCTTTAGCTGCGTCCCACTTGGTGGAGATCTCTGTTGAGTTTACACTCATAGTCAGGCAAATCAGTTTGCACAGCTTCACAATATGCACCCAACCCCAAATGGATATAGCACCACTGATAGATGCCCTCTGCATTGTTCATGTAAGGATGCTTATCCCACAAAGACATCTTCACCATTGTTATGTCATCTTGTGTGACAGTCATATAATACACATTTCACTGTGCAGTCCATACTGTACTGTACCATATAGATATGTGATTGGTGGTCCTGCTACAACTCTCTTCCATTGACATGTCCTCATCTGCTGTACATTAGGTGGTTTCACCTGTCCTCTTTCCCTGTGTTCATTCCTACAATTCATCTCTGTGTCTCTATTCAATACACACACTTCACCTTATTGTTTATTTTACATGGCAGTCCATGTACCCTTACAGATCATTTATACAAGTTCTGTACATAATGCCTAGAATCGGATTTCACAGTACTCTACACTATACTGTGTTTGGAAGATATACATGACTATATGTTAAGCCCTGGTAATCATTGTGGCATTCCATGTAATCCCACTTACCACCAGTGCTCTGAGATAAACAGACTTGCTATCCATTTTGCTCTACATGGTTTCCTGGCTGGCAACACTGTCGCCAGCCATGAAACTATGCTTGTTTCCATTTAAATGTGGTGCATGACATGAATATGTAATTAGCACTGCTGTTCATCGAGCATCATTGCTCACACTTGTAAACTCTGTTTAGGCTTTGCGCAAAGCCATCACAGAGTGTGCGGAATCCCAAGGTAAGGTAGTATCACTTGGAAGATGAAAGAAGCTGTCTTTGTTTAGATGATATACAGAACCTGTCCAAGACAAACAAGATCTGATTAAATGTACCATGTGAAGAATATTGTACAGGAAGAGCTACATTCAGAACTGAAATATTTTGTAAAATCGTATAAATCTAAATACAATCAATAAAACTTTAATTTCTCTTCAGTTTCAAACTAGATTTAATACACATTTGCCATTATCTAATCATATACTTGCTCACTGTAACTTGCTGTACATAGCCAGTGCCCTATCTACCACTAGCCGAATCTTACTGAGTAACCTAGCCCTCCCATCACCTATATACAGTAGACTGTAAAACGTTACCTAACCTCTTACCCCAAATTTCCTTCCCTTGTCACTAACCCTAAATGTAATCTTCATTCCCTAAACCTAACTGCAAAACTTTACTCCCACTCCCTAAAACAGATGCCCCAGATCACAGCCTAACCCTAAAATGCCCCTCACATTTCCTAAACCTAACATCCTTGATTTCTCCTTAGTCCTAAACCTCAATTCCCTAAACTTAAAATCCTTGCTCACTCCTTGAACATAAAACTGTGCTCCCTGTTCATATACTTAAAGTCTCTGATCACTCCTTAAACCAAAAACTCCAACCATCTCTTAAACTCCAAACTACCTTCCCATTCTGTAAATGTAACCCTACAATTCCCTTGCCACTCCTTGAATGTAATTCCCCTCCTGATCCCTCACTAAATTATTTATTATACTATGCTAAGTAACTGTTATTTAAAATGTTCATACTGATTAAACATGACAAGCATTGTTAGTGTATTATTGTGCAAGAGTTTTTGACTGCAATGTTATAAGACTTTAACCATTATTGCAGTAGTAGTTACTGGTAAATTCCATATGTAAATGGTCTTTCAAAGCACATTTAAAATACTTAATGGATTCCTGTTTTTTTTTAAATCTGATAGCAAGTGTTTCTAAGGATTAAGAAAGCTTTTCTCTAACAGTAGTTTTAAACTGATGACATGCCAAGCAGCGACTGCTGTTATGCAAATTACTAAATTAATAACTGCTTTCTTGTATCAGAAGTTTCCATTTCAGAGGGGGTGCAGTAACATATTTAATATCTTGAAGATTAAAGTACTTAGAAGAAATGTCATTTAATACCTTGAAGATATATGACTTAGAAATATTTCTTTCTTTTCTGAATTACTTCCACTGTTAGGTAACAATCACTGTCATGTTCTTTTCAAATGTGGATAAAAAACTATTTTCAATAAATGTATTATAAAAAATCACTTGTGCAGTTTTTTGTCTTTATCTTTGTTAATTAGGAATCACTGAGATGTATCTTTTAATTATCATTATTATGATTAAGTTAAGATTTGGAAATTCTGGGAAGAGGGATGATCATTGACAAACAGAGAGAACAGACATAGGTTTAGTTTTGATCCTTGGGGTGCTCATGTGTTAAATGTGCCCATATTGGGGAAAGAGGAGTTATTGCAATAAACAACTTCTGAATAGCTCTAAAACAACTGTTTTATCATTACCAAAATTGAGAATTTGAAGCTTATTGATAAGCCGATATGATTACCAGTTTCAAAGGGCCTAGTCATATCAATAAAGATCATTGTTGTAATTCGACTATTATTCAAGTTGAAGTAAATGGTATCTGTTGGCATTATAAGGGTAGTAAATTATTGAAGCCATTGTGAAAGTCAAGCTGAGCATCACATAGGAGGCCATAGTTATTAATGTAATTTAGTAATTGCTTATACAGTAGATTTTAAAATATCTTTGTCATAGCATGAAGGTTAGAAATAGGTCTGTTATTATTTAGCCTATTAGGTGAAGTGAAGCAAGGTTATGACTGAGTTTGTACACAGAGATGACACTGGTTGATGTGAGAGAGTTTGAAGATATGAGTAAGTGGTTTAGCATTTTTTTCTGAAGCCAGTCTTGAAAAAGTTGATTGCCTCACCAGTGTTTAATAAAAAAAAAATCTTTGCACAGTAAGAGAAACCTACTGGCCACATATTTCCTTGTGGTACAGAAAATACTGTCACTACAATGAAACTTTTCCCAACCCCACACAATGACACTGTCATGATCCATCCACTAGGAGGTCACACACCGGAGACCCTCATTACCATACTATGGCAATAACCCTAGCTCCACCATCATTCCAAATTAATGACAAATTTTAAATGACATTTAGCCATAACAGTGCAGTTCAACACAAAATGAATCAGATTGAGCAGTGCAATCAACATGTCTTCTGTAAATCTAGCATTACCTAAAGGAATATATAAAGCTGTACAGCTCAGTGAATAGGAAGAGAGACAGAAAGAGACAAAACACTGTTGATGGAAGTGGTTTCAGGAAACTTCATTTGATTTATTTGCGTTCGCTGAAATTACCTTTGAGAAGATTACTTACTCCCATAGAAGACAATGGAAAGAAAAATGTACAGAAGAAGATCACAGGTGTGATGCAATCACTTAAAAGGTAAGCAACTATTGGCATTATAGGAAATCATTTACCAGAATTTGTGTTAAACTTTCTGAACAGACAGAACAGGACAGAAAAAAATGAAATTACCACCAGCAAAATAAGCTAGATAGGTGCCAACATTTTAAAAATGCACAGAAAGAAAGAAAGAAAGAAAGATGGAAAGGGGAGAAAAGAGACAGGAAGGAAAAAAAGAAAAAGAAAAAAAATGATTCAATATGCCCCCCACTCCCAAAAAAAAAAGCTGACCCACCTCTACCACTGGGACCTTGATAGATCTAAACATTTAAGATCTCTCCAGGAAACAGCTATTAGGAGATATCCATCCATGGCTGCCATTTATAATACACTCAATTATTTTCACTGGATCATATAAAATTCAAGGTAACTGATATACTTCTCAACCTCTTAGAACAATTAATCTGGACAAAGCTACAAATAATGGGGGGCAATGTCCAAAAATAGGAACAGTTTTTAAATATTGCTCTTACAAACTTAGAAAGTTGATAGAATAACAGGTTTTGCATTAGTATGAATTTTCTGAAGGATATTAACGTCTGAAAATCAAATATCTGCAATTATTTTATAACTTCAGTCCAGAGTCATATGCCAAAGAACTACAATTTTATGACAAATGGACCAAAAATATGAGTAAAAAATCTGGACATTCTGCAAAAATCTGGACAGTTGAGAGCTACTAACCAAGTCTTGTGACCATTTATGCCCTGCCAGTTACCCACCCATGGACTGTACTTGCTTCATTGAAGATGGCTATGCCAGTCAAGCCTAGGATAAATTTGTGAATGCTTACTCAGTCATTTAGTTTCCATTTGAATGAAGATAATGTATCATGCTGCTTAATTTGTAGGGGAGTCTATTGCCCTGGTTAGGAAGGAGCTGTGTAAAGACCCACTCTCTCCACCATATTGTATGTATCTCCTGGTGAAGATTTGCATCCTTTGTACTGGTATTTATGTAACTATTTGATTAGTGGACATAGGAAAGCTCTAGGACCACTGGGACCTTGTTGGCATGGAAGGCAATGCATGGATCTCCCCTCAGGAGATTATAAGATACTAGATAAAGGCACGGTGCTTGCACTCTTTTCTGGTAGGTTAGGGTTTTTAAGCCAGTAACATTCTTACTTAGGGAACTCTGATGACTTTGTTGTTGTTTGACATGTCTGGTGAGGTACATGCCAAAGGGGGCATTGCATTCAATAATTGGCTAAACCAATGCTGGATATAATGGGGCAATGACCTTTTTACACTTGCTTGGTATTCCTTAGGTAATTAGGTTCACTTAGTGGCACTTTCTGACTACTGTTGTTAAATGATGATCACAATTTCCAAAGCAAATAACAAAATTCTCATTTAGCAGTGAGGTATTGTCTATGCTGTATGCGGAGACCAGGAGCTGTCTACCAAATGTGACAGTATTGCACTTTTTAGCATCTAATCAGAGGCCCTTTTTAGTATACTTGATAAAGGGCTTGGGCATCAGAGGGACTCAAAAATGATTCCCAGTGTATGGTCTGCTACAAACATGGTTAGCCAGTGTTCCTGATTTATGGTCTGGAAGTCAGAAAAGTAAATGCTGAATAAATGAGGTACCAGAAATGAGCTCTGTGGAACAGCACTGGTTATCATCATATTCTAGAATAAAATACCCACTACCCACAATGTTTGTCTTCTTTTAGCGAATTTGCTATCCATTTCAATATATAGGGATCTACTTTTAGTACATTAAGCTTGTTAACTGTAATAACAGCCCTGCTTTGAAACAGTTAACCAAAATCATAAGTCAGGATCTGTCTTCATCAAAGCTAAACTGTTCTGGGTGAGAAGAAGCTAGAGATAAGGAAAGAGTCCAACTGGGCCTTTCTGGACTTGGAGAAAGCATATGACAGGATCCCAAGAAAGTTATTTGGGCAGTCCTGCAATGGATTGAAGTCCCAGAAACATTGATAGAATTAGTGCAGGCTACATACAAGGACCCAATAACTCCAGTATGAACTGTGTTTGATCACACAGAGGGGTTCCCAGAGTGAGTGGAGTGCATCAGCATTCAGCTTTAACTCACTGCTGTTCATACTGGTGGTGGACTACATCAGCAGTCAGGTCAATGGGGATCTGAACAAGAACTTCAGCAAAGGATAGAGGAATGGAATGTAGAACTGAAGGCACATAAAATAAAACTGAGTACAGACAAGACAGTTTTAATATCAACAAAAGGGGGAAGTCAGATCAAGATGAGAACTAAGATAGAAGGAAAATACAGAACAAGTTAACAGCTTCAAGTATCTTGGATGGCTAACTGAGGTGAAGGGAAGTCTGAATGACGAGCCAAGTGGCATAGAGTGTCAGGGATAGCATATGACAGAAGAATGTTAAAGAAGCTTGTAGTGTGTGTATGTACTTTTAAGAAGCTGTCTAAGGGCTTGCACAAGTGGATAAATACTGAGCACATGCGAACCTGACTCATTTTGTAGTGAGCTGTTGAGATGTAAGCATGTAGGTATGTAAGGTATGTCTGTTAATCAGTTTGTTTATATTTTATGATGCTGCTATCCATCCTGATGTGTTTCTATGTATTAAAGCCTCTAAACAAAATACCCCACCTGCTTGTCATCCATGTTAAAAAGGGATGAGCGACATGGTGTCAGAAGTGGCATGTCTAAAAGGACATGGTGTCAGAAGAGGCATGTCTAAAAGGGTATGATGTTAAAGGAAGCATGGTCAAAATGACTTGTTGCCAGAAAGAGCTCCAGTTCTTCAATTTAAGTCCAAGAGGTACCCGATCGGTTTTGGTGGAATATATAGGAGTGGATCATCCCTACTGCAAGTATAATTTGCAAAACAAATTTCAATTGTTAAATCCTGCTGAAATAATTTCTTATTCACAAAATATAAAATGAGACATGCAGAATGCTCTAAACAATATTCAAATAAACCGATATGTCCGATATTACAGAAAATGTTTAAAATAAAGTCCAAATTGTCATAAAACTAATAAAATAAGAGGAAATGACTGCATTTTCACTAAGCATGTATTTTCCATATTAATTAAAGATACCTGAGTTATCAGAAGTGTATAAAGTGATTGCATGTTTGTGCAGTGTTATAGTAAAGTTATTTCATAGAATATAGCCATTACAGAGCACATTTTGCAAAGTACAGTATTTCAAAACGTTTATTATGCATTTCAGTGTTATTAGCCAACTGTCGTAACTGTCATGGAAATCATGACTCTAAAAGTGAGAAATGTTTAGCTTTTGGTCAGCAGTACCTCAAATGCAGTAAATAGAATAATTTCAAAAACTTTTGTAAATCAAAAGGCCCAGATTCTTTCATAAAAAGGGAACATTTTAAGAAACAGGTTGATCAATTAGAAAGATGCAGCCCTACTGTTTATGTTTGTGGTGTGTCAGTGCTTCATGAAACAGTCAATGCAGTAGATTTAAGGGCAAAGAATGTAGTATTTTCTACTGTTTGGATAAATGGCAAACCCCTAGATCTCAAAGTTGACACAGGTTCCAAGTGCAATGTTATGTCAACAGGGACATTTGCTAGAAAGTATGATGGTGAAATGCTTGATTTGGCAAAGTGTGCAAAGCTTGTTGCTTATGGTGGTGAAGAAATTCAGACTGAAGGCTCAATAGTGCTTTCATGTTACTCTTCTGGGAGATACTATGACTTCTTATTTTATGTGGTCAAGAGGCACGTCTGGTCATTATTAGGGCTCAGAGACAGTTTGAAAATGGGGCTGCTTTCATTTAATAAGGAAGTCCATCATGTTAGCTTAAAAGACCACTCCACTAATTGTTACCAGTGCATTTTTTCCACCTATGTAGAACTTTTTAAAAACAAACTAGGGAAGCTTCCAGTTGTGTACTCCATGAAGTTAGATCCAGATGTCAGTCCAGTTATCAGGCCAACTCATAGAGTTCCAATAGCCATGCAGGACAGAGTCAAAGCCGAGCTAGATAAAGTGGTGCAACAAGGTGTGATTTGTCCAGCTGGCTCAGCTACTCCTACTGAATGGGTATCTTCCATAGTGGCAGTTCATAAGAAAAGCTCAGATGACATCAGAATATGTATTGATCCATGAATAAAAAGACCTCATCATCCAATGCACACAGTCAAAGAAGTCACAGCTCTGATGCCAAATGCCACTGTTTTTTCTGTCTTAGATGCAAAGAGTTCATTTTGGCAAATTCAGCTTGTCAATAAATCATCATTACCCACTACATTCAGTACTCCATTTGGCAGGTACGGATTTTTAAGAATGCTGCAAGTGAAGTCTTTCAACATGCAAAGGAGCAACTTTTTTCTGGGTATCCTTGTGTTATTATAGTATATGACATACTAGTAGTAGCTAATGGTGAAGCTGAGCATGACAGTAATCTCAGAAAAGTTTTGGAAGGAACATGTCAAGCTCAATCCACAGAAATGCAAATTCAGGCTACAAGGGGTTACGTATGTTAGTCATTTATTTACTAGTTCAGGCCTATGACCATATCCTTCTAAACAAACAGTCATTCTCAAGATGCCAGCTCCAGACAATGTTCAAGCCCTGCAAAGTTTTCTTGGAATGGTTAACTATCTAGGTAAGTTCGTTCCAGACTTGAGTCAACTTTCAGCACCACTCAGAGAGCTGACACATAAATATATATCCTGGTCTTGGTTAAAGCAGCAGCAAAGAGAATTTGAAGTCCTGAAATGCAGAATTGCTAGTCCACCAACACTCAGATACTATTATGTTCACAAGTCAGTTACTCTTTCATGTGATGCTTCGACATTTGGTTTAGGTGCAGTCATTCTACAAGAGGGTCAATCTGTTGCCCATGCATTGAGAACTCTTACCCAAACTGAAATGCAGTATGCTCAGATTAAGGAAGAGCTTTTTGCAATTGTGTTTGCATGTTAGAAGTTCCATGATTATGTTTATGGTAGACCTATTCAGATCAAAACAGGGCACTGACCTCTAGTCACTATCTTGAGAACATCTATGCATACAGCTTCAGCCAGATTGCAATGTATGATGTTGAGATTGCAAAAGTATAATTTCACTCTTGTCTACAAGAAAAGCAAACTTCTTTATCTTGCTGATAAATTATCCATATCACCCAGAAACACCACTGAACAGCATGAGAATGTGAACCTTGATTTTGAAGTAATGGAACTTGAGAATTTTTTCTTCCACACGTCTTGATGAGCTGAGAGATCACACAGCCACAGATACAGTTTTACAAAGGTTCAACCACTTTCTCAATCATGGATGGCCATCAAAACAATCTAGTTTACCTCAAGAATTGTAAGCTTATTTTCCATACAGAGATACAATTTTGTCTTACAATAGTATAATTCTGAAAGGTCTGAAAGTAATTGTTCCAAAATCCTTTTAACCAGACTACATTACTATCCTGCATTGTGGTCACCCAGGAACTGACTCTACCAAAATAAGGGTGAGAGGAATAGTATTTTGGCCTTCTATGTCACAAGATATTGAGAGAGTACTTTCATCTTGTTCCGTGTGTAATAGTAGAAAGCCACATCAACAGATTCCTGAATTACCTTAGTCAACAGTAGCTACCAACATTTTCGAATGGAATGGTCAACATTATTTGGTGTTAGTAGACTCTTACTCACATTGGTTTGAGATTGACCTACTTCTTAACCTAACATCCAGTTCTGTCATTACTATGATGAAGCATAATTTTGCAGTCCATGGTAGTCCATACAAAGTTATTTCTGACAATGGTACGCAGTTTACAAGCCAACAGTTCAAAAGATTTGCCAAAGAATGGGACTTTACTCTTGTTGTTGTAAGTAGCCCAGAGTATCCACAGCCAAATGGTTTGGCAGAATGCACAGTTCAAGGTGCAAAACAATTACTAGAGAAGTCAAAATGAGACAATAGCGATGTTTCCCTGAATCTCTTGAATCTCAGAAATGTTCTTCATCATAAACATCTTGGTTCCCCTGCCCAGAGACTTCTGTCAAGACAAACCAGAACCACATTATCAATCAGTAATCAATTGTTGGATACATGTGATAATAACAATAGGTCAGTGCAAACCAATCTGTTGAAGAAGAAATGATTAACCCAGAAGTCTTACTACTATAAGACCAGCAAACCATTCAATCCATTACGAGAAGGGGAAGTGGTAAGGATGCAAACATCCAAAGGTTATGATCAGATTGGAGTCATGAAGAATATTTGCCAGAGCTGAGATCATTCATTATGGAGTCACAAGGAGCAGAGTGTAGAAGGAACTGGAAACATTTGATGCTGGTGTCCAAGCCCATAAAATAGCATCTAGCCTGTGAGAAAGACTCTTTATCTCAGAGTGAGTTATTCAGTGTTCCAGTTCCAGAGGAAGTTCCAGAGAATATTCCCATTCCTGTGATGAATCCAGAAGTTCCTGATATGAGTTGTTCACTGAAGACTGCCCCTGTTGCTAAATTCAGTCAATATTTTTATGTTACCAGATCTGGTCATATCTCCAGACCATGTAATAGATAAACAGAAACTTGGACATGAACATTGTGTTTGTTTCTAATGTCTGTAATCATGCTTGTCTAACTCCAATGTTGGTTTACTAAGAGCAATCTTTTTAAGAGGGAGGATGTAGATCATTGTGCATGTATTTACCTTTAAGAAGCTATCTAAGGGCTTTGACAAGTGCATAAATACTGGGGACATGAGAGCCTGACTGCCATTTTGTACTAAACTGTTGAGATGTAAGCATGTATGTATGTAAGGTCTGTCTGTTAATCAGTCTGTTTATATTTTATGATGCTGCTATCCATCCTGATGTGTTTCTATGTATAAAGTCATCTAAACAAAAATAACCTGTCTGCTTGTCATCTATGTTAGAGAGGGATGAGCAACAAAGCGGAAAAGTAAAGTGCACAAAACACTGGGTTTATGTTCGGCCATTGAATGGGCTAACCATCGAGTGGCTGAACATTGAAGAATAAGCATGGAAAGGTCACTCACCGCACTTTCATTTCATCGATGGGGTAAGTAACTACTTGTCCAACACTTCCCTGTCTCACACATGGAATTGTTGCAAACCAGTCAAGGTGGGAGGCTTTGCCATCCACACCCCCCTTACTATATATATATATATATATATATATATATATATATATATATATATATAAATATATATATATATATATATATATATATATATATATATATATATATATATATATATATATATATATATATATATATATATACCAACTCTGAGACCACACTACAATTGACAAAAGTGGTTTGAAACATTTACTTACCCTGTTGATGAAATGAAAGTTTGGTGAGTGAATGTTTGATGCTTATGATTCAATTTTTAGCCATTCAATGGTTAGCCCATTCGATGGCTGACAGTAGACCTCAAAACAGTGGTGTGACCGGTACTAATGTATGGCACAAAATCCTGGGCAGTAAAGGCAAAGCAACTGAGAAAGCTAGAGGTGATGGAGATGAAGTGCCTGAGATGGGTGGAAGGATGCACACTGTGGGATGAAGAAATGAGGACATAAGAGCAAAAGCCAAAATAGTTCTAATTGCAGGAAAAGTCAAAGTGAACAGACTGTGGTGGCTCAGGATGCATCCAGCAAAGAGGTGGATGGATTGTGTGAGAGAAGATCTGCAACAATTAGTTATACGTATTGAAGAAGGTAGGAGGGTGTAAGCACAGATAGATTGTGACAGTTGGCATGACACCTCAATCCCATGTAGAAAATTGGAAAAAAAGGGAGTTGATGATGACAGTTTATCTGGTTGGTTATATGTTATCATATATTCTATGGCTTTGTATATTAGACTCATGCTGATGGGCTTATAATTCCTGGGGTCAGTGGTGCGGCCATCATTATGGAGTGTCACTACTGCTGTACACCAATCCTTGAGGACAAAGCATCTGGTTAAACTCAGGTTAAATAGTTTACAGCCATGTCATGGCTTGTTTAGTACTGTTTATTAAGCAGCCACATATATAATTAGGTCCCATGGAGGGAGTATTTTATTTATTTAGTTATGTATTTATTATTTTATTTATTTATTTGTCTTTCTTGACTGGGAATGTCTGATGGAACAAAGCTCATTTTCAGAGAAGGCCAATAAGGAAAGCTCCAGCAGAGGTATATAAGATATTCATGACAAAACATTTTTTTTTTCCTTTACAGAGATACATTACATAAATCGTTATTCAGACATCTGGATACAGACAGGTAATTGTTAATGTAGTGACACTATATAACAATAAAGCAGGTATTTCATCTGTGGTGACAACATATATGATTTTAAATTCCAAGTATGAAACATTTGGTCTGCAAACAGTTCATGTGCAATAGTCTCTTTTGTTAAACACGTTTTAGTCTTGAGAGCACCTTCAGTACATGGTTTTAGTGATGATGGGGAATCTGAGAGATTCAAGGATAAGTGGGCTTTGTATAGTCATCCTTGAGATAAAATCCACAATAAATTTGTTTGATAGTATGATGGGAATGTCTTCTTGGTCAGAGTAGGTGGTGCCATTATGAAAATCTCCACAGCAATTATAGTTTTTATTTCTTTATTTTGTAAAATACCTAGTCAATGATTTTTAGCTGTCTTTAGCTTTAGATATTCACATAAGTTCAGGGGCTGCTTTTGTAGAAGTTATAGTACGTTTTTAAGATTTGTTGAATTTCTTGTTATTCTTAATATGAGTGGCTTTTTTTATTTTTTTATTTTATTTATCATTTGTTGACCGGGAAAGTCCGACTAGGTTCCACAGAGCCTGTTTTCAGCGGAGGCCTGGGGAGAAATGCTCCAGATGCATGTCTTTGGAATGTGGGAGGAAACTGGAGTACCCAGAGAGAACATGCAAACTCAGAAGGCCACCCCAGCCGAGAATCGAACCGGAAAACCTCTTGCTGTGAGGTGACAATGTTAACCACTGCACCACTGCGCCACCGATTTGCCGTATACTTGCAGGAGCTTTCTGTCTCTTTCCTTTCTTTTTTTTTCTTTTTTACATATAATGCTTAATAGAAAACACATGTTTTACATATCAGCTGTGTTAATGCATAATTTTTAGTGGGCGTGAAAAGTTTAAAATAACATCAATATTCTATAGCAAATGAACGGATATCTATCTGTAGGTCTCTTGGAAACTCTGTGTATTAGGATTTCTCTGGAAAGTAATTTTTCTTTGAATTCATCACTTACTGGCTTTGTTTTAGTATTATTTAATGTCAAGACTAGTTCTTTCAGTACCATTAATGGCAAGTCAGGAAACAAATAATTACAGTATCTCGTGTTATTATATGTTTCATTTGTTATTCTAGTCAATGGGCCTTTTATCTCTTATATCGAGTAAAATTGTGAGCTGACTATGGAGTCATGCTTTATTGGTCTCTTGTTTCTCATCAGTACTGTTCTTAATTAAAATAAAGGCCACAGTGGTGCAGCAGTTAGCATTGTCACCTCACAGCAAGAGGTTCTCTGTTTGATACTTGGCTTTATTGTCTTCTGTGCGATGCATGCAGGTAGGTGCGTGAGTGTGTGCTTGCCTTCTATGAAGGTTGGGTGCTGGGCTGGCAACTCAACACTGCAAAAATCCACTGCCAATCAAATAGTGGACCAGTGATCTGCTGTGACGACCAGTGCGTGAGTGTGTGTGTGTGCCTTCTGTGAAGGTTGGGCACCAGGCTGGCAAATCGACACTGTAAAAATCCACTGCCAATCAAATAGTGGATTAGTGATCTGCTGTGACGACCAGTGCATGAGTGTGTGTGTGTAGCTTCTGTGAATGTTGTGCACCAGGCTGGCAAATTGACACTGTAAAAATCCACTGCCAATAAAATATCGGACTGTTGATCTGCTGTGGTGACCCCTAACTGGGAAAAGCCGAAATACTTTTTACTGCTCTTAATTAAAATATCTTGTTGATTTACTTCCTGCATTAGTATATGTTTTCATGACAATCTTTTTCTGCTTGCAGATAATACTTGTCTCATTACTATTTTTTCCCTAGGACTTATTATGGTGGGTATCTTTGGTTTAAGTTCTTCCTTCATAAAAGAGTGTTGTTGATGTAGCTACATTTGCGGATTGAATGGATATCTTGAGGATCTCAACTTACTGTTTAAGTGTTGTTTCCAGTGAATTACTTTGCCTTAGTAATTATTGCAGCTTTCTTTACATTTGTCATGAAGCATCCCACTAGCTAAAAGTCTAGCGTCACAATGTCGTGTGCTATTTCTTAGCTGTCACAACATCATTCAATTGAAAACAGTTAAAAGGTGAAACTTTGCCAATCGTTATAGTCTTTAGTGACCCAAAATGGAACATATTTAGATCAGTATTAAAATGACTGACTGCAAAGATATGCAAATCAGGGGTTCTGTTACTATTCAAACTGAGCAGCTCTTATTATCAGACAACAGATAATGATTGTTGTACATCAATCCATTGAAATCAATCAAAAAAGCAGTTATTGGTTCTCTTAAACATTCACTTTGGTATTTGAAAAATCTTATTTCCTTTCAATTATCATGATGCACCAGCATGTATATGTCACAATTATTTTACAGACTATTCTGTGCCGATCTTTTTTCTGTCACATTCACATACTTCTCTTCCCATCACTCTCCTTGTTCCTGTTCTTAAATAGTTAACACTTATTTTTGTCAGTATAGTTTCTCATCAGATCACATTCCTTTCTCATTAGTACATGAAACGTTGCTTTTATTACTTCATATTTCTCTTTGGCCTCTTCAAAACTGCTAAATAGTATCTGAACTCCTGTAATATACAAATGTATTATTCCATTGCTACTTCATTAACAATTTCAATTGCTTACTTTGAAAATTATATTCTCTTTTTAGTTAATTATTTATTTGTTTTAGTAACTTTGTGAAAACTAATATATATTACATTGCTCTATTTATTTTAATACCACCAAACAATTATTCTGTTTATGTTTTTTATATGTTGGATTTCTCGGGAGCTATCTCCTCTGGAATGAGTTTTCTGCCCAGTTGACCTTTTTAATCAAATTCAAATAAACATATAAATTAAAATTGCTTTAGCTAAGTAATAGTACATCAGGAGAAATTTCTGTGAACCAGAATATGCAAAACATATTTGCTAAGAGTTTTCATCATTTCATCATCCTTACATCTTTATTTAACAGGCTTACATTCATGTCTGAACTTTCTGCATAATACTTTGTTGTTATATAAACACATTGCTTCTTTTACCTTTATCTTAATTCTCAGCTACTTTTTTGTGTCATATTTGTTATACTCGTTCAGATATTCTGTTTCTCTGTCAATCTGTCTCTCTCTTTGTGAAACATATTTCTCCTGAAGTTTAGCACATCACTTATACATCAACTTGTTCATACCTCTCCAAACTTATTCACGTAGATTTTGCAGACATACACACATGTACATGCATGCATGCACACATACACACACAAACACACAAATATGCACATGCATGTTTGCACATGCACACTTACTTTACACACGCACACACACACACTCAAACACGCACCAAACACACATAGTCACATGCAAATATGCACACAGACACTCCCACAAGCATTAAAGCTGATCACTATCTGTTATGAGGATACTCTATGTAGTACCTCATTGTTTTTTGTAACTTTTATAATGCTCACAAGTAAATTAATGAGGAATCAACCAAAAACTGGTACCATGGACAACACAAATTCAAATAAGTTTAACTTTTCCCTTTTCTAAAGTCAAGTACCATGGAATAGCATCGATTGATAACTGTCTTCCTACCTTCATAAGGAAATTTGCTTTGTACTTAACTATATCTCTGCTGAATTTATGGAAACAAGCCTCAAAGAAGGATATTACATGTCCTGAATCCACTTTTGAAATGTGCTTGAAATTGTGGTTCACCTAATACTTGCAAGCAACCTATCAGATTTCTGGCAAACAACCACCATGAATACAGCATGAACAACTGCACTAACAGTACACGTGTCATACCGCTAACCTTATCACGGCAAGTTACCACAAAAGTCTTAATACAGTAATCACATGTTTAGACGTCTGCAAGATATTTTTCCTTGTTTTCCTTGTCCTGCTATACGACTGGCTGTCTGTGGTAGGTTTGTGATAAACCATTCTCTGCTGGTGACCAGAAGGTATAGAGTAGCAAACATATCCACAAAAAAACTAACATATCTGATCTAAGAGCATGACAAGCGTCAATGTTAGGGCCTCTACTCTTTTCTATTTTGAAAACAAAGTTTAGAAATATCCTGGAGGCATGCAAGAAGTAACACAATAAGTGAATTACTCCAGCCTACTCAATTCTACTGATTTACCAGATGAGCCATTTCATTTCAAATTTATGGTACTGGACACTTTGAAAGAAGACAACAGAATGGGTCTGTATTAGAGGACCAACTGTTTAGGTGATCGAACACCTAAACATCGATATTCTAATATCGAACCGCACAATGTCGAATGTCCCAGGGAAACACATCCCTCGGCCACAACACAAAAAAATTACATCTAAATTAAGTGGGGGGCTGTGCCCCCCACAACCCCCTAACTAAATATACCAACTCTGAGATCACTCAACAGTAGGGAAATAGAAAACTCCCCAAATGGCCAAGGGAAATCTTTCCCTGCGTTAAATCAGCCATTCGCTGTTTTTTGCTTCGGATATTAGAAGATCGATGTTTAGGTGTTCGATCACCTAAACATTCAATCTTCTAATATAGACCCCAACAGAATGGGTGACAGGAAGAATAAAACTGAGAAGACTGAACAAGAATGGATCATTCGGTTACAAGCAGACTGGAATTATGGACTGAATGACGTTTCTATCAAACCTCTCTTGAAAAGTAGGCCATTGTTTCACTATTTTTTTTTTTATTCTCTTTCATAGAATCACATTTGACCCCATTGGTTGGTTTGACTCTAGCTAAAGGGAATGATAGGCTGTAATACCCTTCTTTCTCACAGAGTTCTTTGACTGGCTCTGTGCACATAGAGGATGGTTCTTAAGCAACTTCAGGTTTGTTTACACTTTTATTGGCACTTTTAGGATCTATGTAGCCTCAGTGGCCTGGTTCTGCAGGATTATAACTCAATCAGTACATTTCTTTGGATGTTTTTATCGGGTAAGACACTTTCATTTTAGTTTTACTGACTGAGTAGTGCTCCTTTTTATTTTAAGACCTTACGCTTGTAAGCAGACATGCTAATTTCTATATAGAATACTTGAATGATGGTTGATGTTTCTTAGTAACATTAGTTAGCTTATATTCTTATAGCTTTTAAGTTTTGTGTGTGCAAATTGGCTCTGTCCATTAAGATTGTGATTATAATACCACACATGCCTAGATATTTACTGTGAAGTAATGTTTTATACTGAACGTTTTGTTTTTATCAATGAACTTTTTCTGATTTTATCAACTAGTATGGCTCATCTACTTGAATGCAGGCACCCAGGTATTTATTCTTCATTGTTTTATCTTTCTTTGTTAGATAGGTGATTCACTTATGTTGTTGTGGTAGCAGTTTATTTTGTTTTTCATGGTATGCATTTAGGAATTCTTACATTTCACTGCAATGTTGTGCTATGCTTAAGAATTTTGAATGCAACAGATAGAAACCCACAGCTTTTATATATTTTCTTTACATAGAGAGCTAAATCAAGCAAGCATACACAAGACATTAAATGTTTAGTCAATCACTTTATCATGTAATCCTGGCAATCAGTTTTATTTATTTAATATTTGCTTCTGAGTCTCATAGAACTATGTTTAATGGTTTTAGACTTGTATATTTTACCATGACTAAGCACATATCTACTGTTAGAACTAGGTGACTAGTAGATAAGTAGTTTTTTATATATACTTAAGCCATACAAGAAATTGTAGTTTGTTTTTTTTTAATACACATTGGAGGATCATGTACTGTCTAATTTGCTGTCACATTTCCTGTAGCTGATTGGACAGCTTGCTATGATGTCATAATTGGAATCAGTTGCTGATTTGTGGTTGGGATTTTAAATAGTGAGTGTTAACTTGTGTATTTTTAAAGTCTGATGAAGCACTCAGGGCAACGTGAAAGCGCTCACTAAGTTATAATAAAAGCTTTTTGGTTTACTTTACTTAGCCATGCTTGTTGTCACCCATGTTTTTATTCTGGTCATATACAGAAATGTTGTTAAATATTGTGTCCATTTTACATAGAAATGGCTCCGATCCATACCTTCATTGAATTTCTCTGCAGAGCTTCAGTTTTAGTAATTTTCTTTACATGGGAGCAAAGAAATCTATCAATAATCTGATGTAGTGAAAGTTAACTCTACATTCAGGGCTTGCCAATGTTTTAAAAGTTTAGGATAAGTTTCACTATAGATTGGCATTCATAATACCCTGAGGCTTCTAGGAATCACCCTATGATGTAAACAGGCTTCCAGGTGTAAACATTGCCACTGGAGTCTATTCAGTTTATATACACAGTTCTTGAATTCTTTCAGTGGTAAAGAAAAGTGTTCCATTTCATTAGTTAAGATACCAGTACATCTCAGTTAACCAGAGCTGCTCTATGTCTGGTGACTTTAGCCAGAAATCTGGAGAGTTTCTGTTGAAATCCAAAGCATCCATTGTTGAAAACTGAAAAATAAGTATATTTTAAGCTTCTATTGCACTTTGCTGATTGTATTTAACTGAATTACTTCCTTATTTCTGCAGTTTTTGCTTTCATTTTTCTGTATTTTAGAACATTTTACTGTTACTTTTAATAGCATAGACTAGCTTCAAATCTGCTAAATCTATACTGTTTCTGTTACACTTGAGCACTAAATCAGCATCTTACATTAGGAGGGCTTCACCTGCACTCTTGTGTCCAAAGTGTGAAGATCAAGCCCCATCTGAGTTGAGGATTGCTAGAGGAAGGCTCGTTGTATGCTTTCCTATTGGCAGCTAGAGGCAAAAGTGTTTATTTCAACTTGTGTTTAAGTTTTTCATTTGTGGAGGCTTATGCTCAGTTAACCAGAGCTGATCTACATTTGTCTGTTGAAATCCAAACCATCCACTGCTGAAAACTGAAAAATAAGTATATTTTAAGCTTCTCTTGCACTTTGCTGATTGTATGCAATTGAATTGTTGCCTTATTTCTGCTGTTTTTGCTTGCATTTTCTACACTTTAAATATTGTTACTGTTGCCTTAAGTGGCTGGTTACATAGTATAGACTAGAGTCAGATCTATTGAATGTACTGTCATTGCTACACATGAGCACTAAACCAACTAGCCATCTTACATTAGGAGGGCTTCTCCTGCGCCACTGTGGCAGAAATGTGTAGATCAAGCCTCATCAGAGTTTGGGATTGCTGGATGAAGGCTAATTGTGTGCTTTCCCTTTGGTAGCTAGAGTTAAAAGTATTTATTTCAGCTTGTATTTAAGCCTCTCATTTGTGCATTGCTGTGCTTCACAACAGGGGCTACAGTGCCTTGTACACATGCAAAAGCCTTGGAGCTCAGTCTTTCCCTTAATAGCTGTCAGTAAAACCCTTCCAAGCTTTTCTGCTGTGCTAGGAGTAAGTTAGCTGCACACTGAGTAGCATTGCCTTAATTGATCAGCCTTAGCCTACACAAATATAGGTGCCTCTGACAGTCTCAGAGCTACCTGCAAAGTCCTGTCAAACTAGCCCACTCCCTTCCCTGATAGTTCCTACACTTGCTATAATGGATGGGCAGTTTCTCATTGTCCAGATTGACATGGGCATTTTGGGGCAGTGTAACAATATTCTCATGTATAATGACCACTACTTACTCATGAAACAAATACTATATGTGAGAAATGTATTTATACTAGGAAACTGTAGGTAATATTCTCACATAATGACAAATCAAGTGTCAAGTAGGTTGTCAGCACACATGATGCCTCCCATATGAAATAAGGATACAACCCATAAACCCACATATGAGGAGATACTCACTAGAAACTAACCAAAAGATTAGAGACCTCCCAAACAGTAACCACTTGTACACACAACAATGCAAAAAACAACCACCACACATAATAAAACACACACCAGTGTCTAAAGAGATAAGCCCATAAGGCATAACACCTAAAAACCTAATGTATTGGACATAGCAGACTCCATAGTGATATACACAGATGTCTCCCTCACTGGACTGGATAAGGAGAGGGTTATGGTTAGCTACCTGTCAGGTGCTAGGATCCGACGAGTCACTCAAGCACTCATGTCTCTCAATCACAATTACCAGTATGATCCATCATAGTTCATGTTGGGGTGAATGACTTGAGATGTACCTCTCTGGACTATATGAAAAGAGACATGACTAAGCTCTTAGATTATGTGTTTCTGGCAGGTATGAGCCTAGCCTTAAGCAGCATACTACCATCACCAAGGATGATGCCACAATTCAAACAAAAAATGATTGACTTTAACAACTGGCTTAGGTTTTTGTTTCAGTCCAAGAAGATCCAATATCTGACAGGCTAGGATGACATGGTCAACAGGCCATGCTGCATTGCTAGACATGGTCTACACCTGTCTCCTCTAAGCTTTCTCATACAAGCAAAGGCATTAGCCACCCCCTATCGTGCCTTTTTAGGCAGTGTCACAATACCAACTTCCCAAGTTAAAATCTTTTTTAGGTAAACTCAAGGTTCTGCTGCTTAATGGTAGGAGTCTAAACAAAAACTGGACTCCCTGGAAGCACATCTCACCTTGGAAGATGCTGACATCTGTGCAATCACTGATACATGTTTCAAAGCTGTTGAAAGCACTGTGGCTGTGCAAAGCTACATTGCTTTCCATTTGTTCAGACAACAAATTGAGCAGGAAAAAACAAAGGAGGAGGTGTATCCATTTTCATTAAGGACAAGCACACCTCAAGACAGGTCAAATAGTATGTCTCTTTTGAGCTACTACATATTCAACTAACTTTAGGCAACACACCCTGCCACATCATTGCTAGCTATAGGTCTCCCACCATGAACTAGGAAAGGCATACCACATACCTGGACCTACTAGAGTCACTTGTCCTACAACCAAACACATTGGTCATGAGTGATTTTAAGTATCTTTCCATTGGTTGAGAAACATACATGACTATAAATACACTGACTCAGAGTTTCTTGGACTTTATCAGTGCAAATGCTCGGGAACAGCTAGTCAGCACTCCCAAAAAGGGCTCAAAGGTACTGGTCAGGTTACTCATCAACATGGGAAAGCACAGTACTCCTCCCTGTGTAATGTCCTCCCTGGTAATATCTGACCATAAATCTGTCTTGTTCAATGTAACTATGTCTGATACCCTAGCAAGCTAAGCTCAAAAAAGCTTAAACATTTTTCCAAGACAAATTACCTCTTACTAAATGATAGTATAAAAGGTTTCAAAGCCCCCTCAATCACAGATAACATGGACTGCTATGCAGACATGTGTACCAATGACCTGTATAACCACTTAAGCAGTTGTATGGAATAGGTTGCAACTGACTGATTAAAATCAGGTCTTGCCAAAAACAAAACAAGCCAACCTGGTGGACCCCTAGGATAAACAGGCCATGCAACAAGATGAACAAACTAATGTCCAAGAACAAGAGGGAACTGGCTGAGCAGAGGAAGAAATCCCTTTCTAGCTTTAACAAACAAATTAGAGATCTTAAGTCTTCCAGAGCTAGCTACAAAGCAAAAATAGCCTCCCTAGCTAAGGATAATCACTAGGCATTCTTTAACTATGTCCAAAATCTGAAAGGGAATAGACAGCTATGCACCAAACTATGGATGTCATCACCATACTCTACCAGAGGAAATAGTCAACCTGTTAGCTGACAGATTTGGTGCAAACTTCACCCCACTGTCCCCATCGGTCATTCCCAAAGTATACCTGCCACCATTCCTTGACCTATTATCTCAAAGGAACAGGTCATCTCTATGCTGTCCAAGGCCAAAAACATGGCATCAATGGGACCAGATAACATCTCAAATTGCCTTTTAAACAAATTAAAACTGGCTATTTTCCAGTGGAATGGAGGACAGCAACAGTAATCCCTCTGCACAGAGACCATCAACTGACCCTGGGAATTATAGACGCATAAGCCTAACTACCCTCATCTGCAAGGAAATGGGAAGAATCATTACAAACCTTAGCGGTCTGAATGGAGAGAGGATAGGTCAGCAAGCAAAAGAGAGTAGTATTGCTGGAATTAAATTCATCCTCCAGTCTTAGTGAGTACCTTCAAGAGGTAGGCTATGTTTTTCACAAAATCTCACCAAAACGACATTAATATATAAACTATATTTTATGTAGCATATATCATGGACATAAGTAGATTAAAAAATAAAAAGATAGTTGGGGGCACAACACCCTGGATAAAAAAGTGCCCACTCCTGATAGGGACACTGGTGCTAGGACTGGAAAACAATGACAGTTTAGAATCATCAAGACAAGGAAACATTACTACAATGGGGCTAGATCATGCCCAGGGGGATGATGGCCCCTCTGTTTTAGAAGGAAGTAATAGTCCACACAAATAACAAAAACTGATAGGCCAAAAAAAGAGCCATTAAAATGATGGAGTGGACTATTGAGGATAAGAAAAAAAAATACTATTATGCAGGAAGCCCAGAATTTCAGACAGAAGATATACAAAAAGGTTAAGACAGAAATTAGAGGAAAGAAAAATACTTCCACCACAAGAAAAGGTGTCAGCAGCTTCCAATAAAAATTTGTGTTCATTAGTACAACACATTTATGAAAAACTATATAGACCAAGAAACATTGATTCATTTGGAAAAAGAAGCATCTGAGGAAGTGTGAAAATAAAGAGAACAAAATCTAGTGACTTTTGAAATGTATATAATAGAAATATGGACATGGGAAAGAAAGAGAGAGATCTGATATAGTACAATATTTATGCAAAGTAGAAAACCAAATTATTCAACATAAAAAAGTCAGCTCCAAAGATATTCTAAGGGAAATAAAGGAAAGATGTCCAGATATGGAAAATGTCACAATTAAAAATTACAAAATAAATAAATAGAATTTATAAGCACGTGTACAGTATAAAATACAGAACATTAATAATGCACTAGCTAAGCTTAATAAGGAGCTCCCTGGATATAACTTTCTTTTTTTCAGGATTGAAATAACGCAAAAGAATCTTGGAGGTGGCCCGGATGGTCTATGGCTGGAATACCGGAAGTTGTGGTGACAGCTTGCTGTCAATGCTACTCAGTCTACCAGTTTAAATGGTAATTTATCAATTAATTGTATTTTAAAACTAAAATGTATATGATTTTTGTAAAAAGTCTGAATTCTATTAGCAGTGTTTTGGTTTAATCAAATTGGGATTTACGCTACTAATTTGATATATTTATTCTGTTATGTATGGCTTCTATGGTGAGAAAGCAGGACATTTTGTTCCACTGGCTAGTTTGAACTATTGGATATGCCTAGGAATGTTTTTAAATTACATTGTGTTTGAACTCTGTTTTATTCTGCTGAAGTCTCTGATACTGAGGTCAAAAGTGCACAACAAATTATTTTATTGCTAGATGGGAATGGAGATCAAACCAGAAGTAGATAAAAATCAGGCAGCAAGGAAATGTGCCAAAAAAACAAAAGAAAGAATATAAAATGAAGGATCAGATGAGAAGGCAACAAATGTGGAAAATGTATAAATCTAGTTGCAAGTATAGAAAGGTCTTAGAAAAACCTCATGTTATTAGGACTGAACATAGCAATGGTTAAGGAGAGGTGGATTTAAGCCAAAAGTCTAAAGGTTAATATTGGCAGCCCAAGATAGTGAACTGTGTACATGTTGGTTTACAAAGTCTTTTGAATATGTGGGAGAAACAGACAAATTGTAGGTTTTGTTAAACAGAATTGTAAACAGTCGTACATCTTGTTGCTGGTTATGATATACTAATGGCTGAATACTGAAAGACGTAATAATGGTGCAAGACTGCTGCACTGGGGATTGTGCAAACATTATAATATTGAGGGAGCTGAAACTTGATACATGGCCACAAAGCATCACAGAAAATGAAGAAGTTTATATCATATGGGGCGATATTGTACTTGAAGGCCTCACCTTGCATTTCGCACAGAAGGGGGCATGTCATGAATGATTGATGACCAGATCGGCATATGTAATGAGCCATGATTGACATGTCATTCTAATCAGCTGACAGCCCTCATTTCTCCTCTTACAGATTAAGGTTAATAATCATATAGGTTCATAGGTTCATAGGTTTATACTAGGCTATCTGCCCTAAGGCATTTATAAGCCTAGCCCAAAGTTTTCACGCCAATTCATACCCCTTATATGAAAAATACTGTGCCCATTAGTTTGTTGTGCCTCTGTCCAGCAGTGACACAGATATGATTCAGGGTAAACCTCGATCTCCCATCCACAGGTCAAGATTTCTCTTGAACAGAGCCAGTGAGGTGCTCTGCCTCACATGGACCGGGATTTTATTCCACAGCATAGGGAGTCTCTGAGTGATAAATCTATCCTTCCAGCATGTCCTATTTATATCTGTGCTAAGGTTTAAGTCGCTTGCTCTAGTGGTTTTGGTGGATTTGGATTTTTTGAGGTGGAGCATGTCCATTAATTCTGGGTTGGACATGGCCTTGTATGTCAGGCACATGTCACCTCTGAGCAGACGGTATGTGACTGAATAGAGCTGGAGTTTCTTCAATCTGGCAGCATATGACAGATTTTATCCTTTTGGTGAGGAACTTTTGGGGTCTCTCCAATTGCTGCAGATGTCGGGTGAGATACATCCCGAATGGGGCATTGTACTCGATCATTGGTCTGATAAGTGAAGAGTACAGGGGAACAATGACCTCACTAGATCTGGATGTGAATCCCTTCATGATCAGGTGGGCGATGTAGAATATGTGCATTAAATCCACAATCACTACACACACAAACTAAATACAAATGATGATCATCGTCCATGTTTCTAGAAATAAGTCTGCTCCCATCACGCCTGTTCCTCATTTTAAAAAAGTGAAAACAAAGCCGCACTCAATATTTTTGTGATGTTTGCTATGACATATAAAAAATGCTGACAGAAAAAGACATTACTTCAAAAGTTCTAACACTTTCTTGGAACATGGATAGCAACCCCTATTTCGCTGGATTGTCATAGTCACTGCACCTTCCCATGTGTTTTCGTAGTGGACTCGTACTTCTCAACTGTCCATATTTCTGCCTATTTTTGGTCTTTTCCTCATAAAATTGATGGTTTTCTGCAAACTGTTGAGGGTTGAAATCAATAAATAATGGCACACATATACCGCTCAAACTTTTAGAGCAAGAAATCTGGACAAAGCCATAAATAAAAGTGGGACAAAGGCCATCCAAAATAAGGGGAATTTTTTAAATATTGCTCTTAAACTTAAAAATTTACAGTGATATTTTTCTCGGAGAAAAAATAAAGTCAGCAGTGTCAGATAGTCTTTAAGATTTAGAACTATCAGTAACATCGCACAGTATAAAGTATCAAACAACATAGCTATATAAACTATATTGGTTTATTGGACGTTATGGATATTAACACTAGATTCTACATACTAGAAACATATGCTAGTGTCGCTATTGAGGGAATGCATATTCATTAGTGCCCGATTACGAAATAGCACAGGGGTGGGTTTTGGGCAGGGCTTGCTACTGCACATCTGGTGAGACCCTCAAGTACAATATCGCCCACATGAGATTATCCATTGCCAACAGTTCAAAAAATAGATGCGAGAAAAACACATATAGTAGTCCATGAAAAGAAGACAAAAGTACCACTAATCATTGAAATTGCTACACGCAGTGACTACAGTGTCTTACATACAGAGAGACACAAAGTCATAAAATACCAGGATTTGCAGTTAGAAATAAGAGTGATGTGGAAGAAAGGGGTCTATATTAGATCAGCGAACGCTGATTGATTGATCTTATGTAAGCGAAAGCTTACAATCTTGAACTGTCAGATCAGTGATTTTTTTCCTAGGGAAAAAAAATTGCTGATCCAAAACACATACACACAATACAAGCACACAAAACAAACAGAAATCCACACACATACACCTAAAATCTGACATCTAACCCTACACTAAACTATGCACACACCACTAACTATCCACTTACCTTAACCCAAACCCTAACCCTAAGGTCCGTCACTATCGCACACTCACCTCACCCTAACTCACCTAAACCCACCCTAACCCTCATGTCCATACAATCGCACACATACCTAACCTGAGCCCTAACCCTAACTCACCTAACCCACCCTAACACTCACATCCACACAATTGCACACTTACCTGAATCCGACCCGTAACTTTCCACCACAGCACTCAAAATACTGAAGCAACAGAAACAGACAACCAAATTTTTTCCCTAGGAAAAAATTCGAGTTTTTGTTGCTTCAATATTTTTAACATTCGCTAAAATAAGGTCGATCAATCAGCATTCGCTTGTTTAAGCGTTCGCTTGATTTAATATAGACCTGGAAGAAAGATACCAGACATCTCCAGTAGTAGGAGGAGGAACAACGGATTTTAGAAAAAAGAATTTACAATCACACATAGATATGTTACATATACATGTAACTCCATACAAATTACAGAAGGAGTTATTACTGGGCACATTGTGGGTGCTCCAAAGAACATTTCTGGCTATCATCAAGGACTGAAACAATACTAATTTCATGAACTTTAATCATACTTTGACTTAGAAATGTGATCCATTCCTGCCATGATGACAGTAACCCAAAAGGCATTGGGAAATTAAAAAAGGACCTTATCAACAAAGACGTAAGTAATCTCCAAACTCTGGACCCATCCCAGTTTGGATTCATTAAGAGTAGATCTTGCTTATTAAACCTGGTTGAATCCTTTGAGAAAATCACCAAAGCCCTGGATGAGGGAAAGAGAGTGCATACCACCTACCTTGATCTAGCCAAGGAATTTGACATAATCCCCCACTCAGGTACTATAGAAAACTCTCCCAATTGGGAATTAACCCTTACATCACTAGACTGGTAGCAAACTGGCTCACTGACAGGACACATACTGTCATAGTAGGTGATTTCACCTCTAGAAGAAGACCAGTCACCTGGCATAACACAGGAATCTCTGCTGGGCCCTTTACTGTTTGGAATTTATTTCACAGAAGTCCATGCAAATGTCAATGGCCTGTGGCCAACCAAGTTCACTGATGATTGCAAATTGGGAGCAATCGAGTCCCCCAGTGATGTTAATATAGTGCAGACATGGTTAATGCAGACAAATGATTGGTGCCAAGGTCATGGAGTAAAGCTAAATGCAAAAACATACATTATTATTCCTTTGGGAAAAGCTGCCTTCCCTGTTAATTACAGTATAGACAACACCCCGTAAATCCAGTGGTTGGTGATCTAGGTACCCAGGTTGATAGCAATCTGAACTTTGTTCTCCAAGTTTCCGCAATGGTAAGGGAATCCTTCTATGTGGCACATCTCATAAATAAACCCAATGCATTTAGCTCTAAGGATGTTATAATTCCATTATACTCAGCCCTCATCAGACCTGTAATTGAATACAGTGCTCCCTTTTGCATGTATCTCACCAGACACCTGCAATAGCTGGAAAGATCACATAGGTTTCTCACCAAGAAAATACAGGGCACACAAAACAAGCCCTATGTGGAAAGACTGAAAGCCCTGCCACTGTACTCTGTCTCCTGCAGGCTGTTAAGGGGTGTCCTGTGCTTGTCCTACAGGACAGTCACTGACCCAGCCCTGATGGAAATGCTACACATTCATAAGTGAAATTGCATGAGGGTCACTCGCTCCAGGGATCTTAACCCAGCCTGTGACATGAACAGATCATGCTGGAGGGATAGATACATATCCCAGAAACTGCCACTTCTCTGGAACAAGCTCTAAATTCATGTGAAACAGAGCTCCTCCCTTTCCATCTTCAAATGCAACATAGATCAATGGATTGGTGACCACAAATTCACTCCAGGGATAGTGCCCATGTTTCTCTTGGACAGAGGCAGTCAGTATGAAGTACCATAGACTCTTATCTCTGTGAACTTCACTCACCTAACTACTGACAATGGGGGCAACTCAGGATAAAATATGGCTAGGCTTGTGAAGGCTCTAGGGCCGTTAGCCTGGTAACCTCCTATGAACCTATGAACATCCTGGAGCAGACTGATACATAAACAGAAAGTCATGTCCATCCATCAACTGCCAGGTTGTGTGTACTGCAGAAAGCAGCATAACAAACATCATGGCAACACACCCTGGAAGTGTCCATGATGCTGCCATATGGAGGGAGCGTGGACTGAGGGCTGCATTCCAACAAGGTGAAATACCTGAGGGACTGCTACTAGGGAAGTACAGGAGCACATATAGGATGTTAGCTAGGGATACCCCTCACAACAATGTCCACTCTGACCAAATGTGTTTTCATTCTCCACAACAGGTGACTGTGTTTATCCACTTGAATCATGGCTAATGACAACATACCATGAACCATCCAACCCTGCACAGGAGGCCTACAAAAGAGCACACACAACAGCCAGAAATACCACAGTGTGTGTGTGTTCAGTGCATTGAAAGCTAGGTAAAGATGCCTGGACACATCTAGGAGTATACTGCAATACACACCTGAGTAGGCATTACAGACAATAATAGTGTGTGCCATACTGCACAACATGCTAACTACAGCACATAGCAGTCTTCCAGCTGCAGGTGTGGGTGATCTACCCCACGAATCCCAGATGTCTGAAGACAACATCCCAAAGGTATCAGAGAAAGAGCAGGAGGTCATAGGAGGCAGAAGATACAGGCATAAGCAACATAGGGTGTGACCATAAGTGCAGGTCTAGGCAACATGGCAACAACTGACCCACAACTTTGAGTCATGACAAGCCACATGCACATGAGTACACATATTAGACACTGATGTACAGGTGTTGCCCCACCACAGCAGCACAAATTGTATCTAATGGCAATTATCCAGTAGATGTACACACCGAGCATCATACATAATACCGTAATAATAATATATAACATTATAAACATATGCAGCTCTGTCACAACAGGGATCATCAACTCAGGGCACAACTGACACAGGTATGCATACACACTCAGATTGTTCTTTCACTGTATGGAAAACAATAAGGGATGCACATCAGGGCAACACATTCTTGTCTCTACATTATAATAATATGAAAAAAGAGAAATAACACAGGACATATTGCAGAAGTTTTAATAGCCACAGAAAAAATATATCACAGTAATCTAGTAATTTCATACAAGGAGACAGCTTTGTTTATAGGTTCATAGGTTCATAGGTTTATACTAGGCTATCTACCCTAAGGCATTTATACGCCTAGCCCAAATTTTTGTGGCTTACTCCACCCCTTATATGAAAAAATACTGTGCCCATTAGTTTGTTGTGCCTCTGTCCAGCAGTGACACAGAGATGATTTCCGGGATAAACCTACGATCTCCCATCCACAGGTCAAGATTTCTCTTGAACAGAGCCAGCAAGGTGCTCTGCCTCACATGGATCAGGATTTTATTCCACAGCATAGGGAGTCTCTGAGTGATAAATCTATCTCTCCAGCACGTCCTATTTATATCTGTGCTAAGGTTTAAGTCGCTTGCTCTAGTGGTTTTGGTGGATTTGGATTTTTTGAGGTGGAGCATGTCCATTAATTCCGGGTTGGACATGGCCTTGTATGCCAGGCACATGTCACCTCTGAGCAGACGGTATGCAACTGAATAGAGCTGGAGTTTCTTCAATCTGGCAGCATATGACAGATTTTGGAGTCCCTTTATCCTTTTGGTGAGGAACTTTTGGGGTCTCTCCAACTGCTGCAGATGTCGGGTGAGATACATCCCGAATGGGGCATTGTACTCGATCATTGGTCTGATAAGTGAAGAGTACAGGGGAACAATGACCTCACTAGATCTGGATGTGAATCCCTTCATGATCAGATGGGCAATGTAGAAGGTCTTTCTAACCACTTCAGCAACGTGAGTGTCAAAAGAAAGGCCACTGTCAACCTGGGTCCCCAGGTCACTGATAAACTCTTCTGTGCTTAGTGGATTGCCACCTATATGGTAGCTTGGGGTTACCTTGTTTTTCCCGAAGTGTATGACTATACATTTTTTGGCGTTTAACTTCAGGCCATGGCTCTGGCACCAGCTATCTGTTTCCGTGAGTCCCTTCTGAAGGATATCCGTGTCCGATGCACTTTCCACTATGGCGCCCAGTTTGCAATTGTCTGCAAACGTTGTCAGCCAAAGTCCTCCCATGTTGGCCTGTACTTCTGAGAAGTAGATGCCGAACAATAGGGGGCCAAGGACAGAGCCCTGTGGGACACCACTTGTGACCGGCTTGGAGTCTGACATAGCGCCAGCAACTCTAACCCTGTGGGTTCTGTCCTTAAGGCAGTTTGCAACCCATCTTGTGACATATGGGTTTACATTTAAGCTGGTAAGTTTCTCTACAATACCCGAGTGGGGGTATTGTGTCGAAGGCCTTTGCAAGGTCAAGGTAGGCTGTATGGACTGCCTTTCCCTCATCAATGGCCTTGGTGACTGTTTCGAAGAAGTCAACCAAGTTCAAAAGGCATGATCTGCCCTTGACGAAGCCAAACTGGGTCGGGTCCAATGTCTGCAAGTCCCCTATATCTTTGCTTATGAGCTCCATTATGATCCTCTCCATAGCTTTGCAGACTAGACTTGTTAAGCTTATGGGGCGGTAATTACCAGGGTCCGTAGAGGCACCGCCTTTGTGGAGTGGGACCACAGTTGCCGTACGCCACTCCTTGGGCACATATCCTGTGGTAAGGCTGAGATTAAACAGCTGACTTATGTGTGGGTTTAATTCCTCATTTAGCTCGTGTAGCACACAGCCGGGGACACCATCCGGTCCCATTGATGCTGTGTTTTTAGCTTTAGAGAGAGCAGCTTTCACCTGCGCATTTGAGATGTCTGAGAGGCTACACTCTGCTGGGATAGTTATCTCTCCTTTAGGGGGTGAGAGGGGGGTGAAGTTTGCCCTGAACCTGTCTGCCAGTATGTTGGCAATGTCTGTGGGTTCAGTGATTTTTGTATCATTTTGGACTAATTCTGAGCATATCTGGGAGTTTCCACCCAGGTTCTAACATAGCTGAAAAAGGCCTTATGATTGTCCTTTGAATCCATGGCAATTTTTCTCTCAAAATTGGCCTTAGTTGATTTTATGAGTGCTCGTATTTTTTTACTAATAATGATCAGAGATGACTTCCCTTTTATGGATTTTGTTCTATCATGTAATAGCTTTCTCCTCTTATTGTAAAGTTTGTTAATGGCTGGGGTCCACCAGACTGGACGTTTGCTCTTTGTGGAAAGAGTCTTGGTTTTATTTGGGATTGCCTGATCCATGCAGTCCTGGAGGTGTTCATAGATGACACTGCTAGACTCACTCTATCGCAGTCTAGGGGTAACCTGATTCAAGTCAAAAACACAATGGTCTGTTCTGCCCTTACCATTTACAGAAGCATGTGGCCCAGGTTGCTCCAGAAAGGAGACTGGTGGGGTGACAACACCCTATTGAGGTGAAGGAGCATGACTGTGAGTTGAAGGGCTTGTTGTAACTGGCAGGACCAGTAAAACAGGCTAGCAGTAGAAATGTGTGCATGTTGGACCATAGACATTGATGCCGGATGGGCAATGGTAGTTCTGCAAAGAGATGGCCTGTTTCTCCTATGTTGCAAGCTGGGGAACACACTCAGGGAATGCAGAACCCTGCTTGTACTAAAGCACTGCTGCAGTACTGTACAGGCCAGGATTTCTATCAACTATGCCACAGCTAGTACACTATCATTTTGAGTGGCCAGTGCCACCATTATCTCACTTTGTGTTATTGTCCTTCCTGCATCACATGTAGCAGGTGTGCCACAAGATCTATGGCATGTGCAAGTGCAATAATGTCCGACTGATGATGTTGCTGGGAATATTCATTTGCTTGCAGCAGGAGGCAGACACCCTCTGACAGCTGGCATTGCACACCATCCATTTGCCTACCTCTGCTGTGATGCTCTTTTTCAACTTCTGTGGTGAACTGCCATCAGCATTAGTCTTAACTTGGGTCTGTTGTTCAACTTCTTCATCATGTTCAACAATCAATGTTCCATTTTTCTCTGAGTGGCCAGACAAGTTCCCATTCACATCTCAGGCTACAGCTACATCAGCATCACTGTCAACATCTTGGATGGACTCTATCAACATGTCAATGTCCTGTGTGCCAGAGGCCATGATACCATGATGAGACACATGTGATACTACATCATGATCATTGGATGGGCTGACGGAGGATACAGATATCTGATATTCTAAAAGAAGAGACATATGACACAGATCAGAACAATGTGCTTATATCACATAATGGACAACATCAATGAGATATGACCTGTATATCTCACTGCAATGTTACAAATAATAATGGAAGCAGAACAGTTTGACCCCAGATGATTCGACCCCAATGCAATTGCATACACTTTCATGTTTAAATTTACATTTATTGTTTATGGGAATAGTTACTGGACTATTTGAACCCAATTATATAAAAAAAATGTTTAGAGTTTTATAAAAGCATTTTATTGCTTACTATTTTAATCATGATTTTATTCTCATAGGAATTTAATTTATTTAATTTTTATATGTAAATATTAATTTATTTCATATTTTATTTAAGTTGTAAATATAATTAATTCAATTAATAACATTTTTAACTTGTTAACTTTAAAATCAATATTAAACACTGTAAACATTAATATTATTTTTAATTAACATTAATAATATTATTATATTATTTCAAATGAAAATGTTTTAAACAGTTTTAAATGTATATATATATATATATATATATATATATATATATAGATAGATAGATATATACTCATGACTTCTTTTTCTCATTTTTGGGAGGTAATCCTTGACATTTTGCTATCATCATCACTGCTGACCTAGTATTTTTCAACCAATATCTCTACTTTGATGGACTAATCCAAATCTGTTCCTTACTTTATCCACAAAAAAAAAAAAATAATAATTATTTCTTCTTTTCTTCCTTGAGAATATAGTTTCTAGCAAATTTATATAATGTTCTGTAATAATTTTTGTATTCAACGATTGAAATGTTATGTAATAATCTGCTATTACTTTTTGTACATGCATTTTATATGTTAACCATTTTATGTTTATGTTTATCTATTTGTTAATCTTTTCAAGTGGAGCTTATCTCCCCGGGCCTCTGCTGAAAATGGACATGCATCCAGTTAGACTAGCCCGGTCAACTAATGTAAAATAAATAAATAAATACATCTTCTCAGTAACTGTGTGGATGCACAAGCTGAACATAAAACTTTTTCTTTATGTCAAATTGTCCATGGTTTATTTTTTTCTTACCTTTTCATTTCAGTGAGGTCAAACGCCTGAGTTCAGACCATCCGTGGTCAAACTGTCTGGAGTCCAAATGTCCTGTAGCCATAATAATAACTTTACATGATGTCTACTACAATGCCTGTTTCATGGGATCTACATACATGGGGTATGCAATTAGGTTACATAGCCATCATACATGACATATGTGAGGAATACAAACAAAACACATATCTGACAACTCCTCATGGGTAGACAGTGCTGTTGAAAACTGGTGAACTTCAACTATTTTATGGGAAATCAAATCAGCATTAGTGATCACATAATTGCCATCATTAACCATGTGAACACAGTTAAAACATACAGAAGGTTTGACATACAGATACTATTCATTTGTGCAGTTGATGAGGCTGATGCTGTCTGGCCAAGGATTAGGAAGAAGGACACATTATTGATGGAGGACAAAAACTTGAATAACATCAGTGACATGTTCAAAATAGTTAATAGCATACAGTTGACAGACTCCTGCTGGGGAGAGTTTGTGGGTTGTGCTGTGAATCATGCAGTGGGAATGTAAAGAGAAAGACAAACAAAACAATGCTAACAGCATCACATATACAACAGAGTAAGAAGGGTTGCAAATATTCATATGATGGACAATCTGCCTGTATGCCAGATGTCCCTGTGCTGAAAAATATTGACATTAATTCCATGTATAACTGTGTGCTACACACACTGATGCAAGCTATGAAACTTCTGCATTAACATAACTGATCTGTCTGTACTTGAACCTGCACAGGTAAGGCTCCTACTGGATGCACCTGTAGTATACGATGTTAGAGAAATATCAATATAACAGTAAACAGCAGTTCCATGAGATAAGATTAAGACAGTAACAGGTATTCGTTCCAGTAACACAGTATGGACACACTCATTCCTTGGTGTTGTCCAGAGTAGATATACCTGTGATTATTAATTCAGACAGCATTACTCATGTTGCTTCGATTGTTCTGCCTGTACTGCAGTTGTATGAATACATGTCATTAGACTTCCATTCATCATCATCATCCTGTGGGGATCTGTGTGCATGGCTCTGATCTGCTGCAGTACCTCAAACATGACAATACATGAATTTGCAAGCTACAGCAATATGCATTGACTGTCTCTATAGTCAGCCATGTCATGGAAAGCAATACATACATGTTCGGCCTGGAAGTCCAGCTTCTATCCTCTTCCTTGGTATGTGTTGCTCCCCTCTTGCTGCATGCAGTGAAGCCAGAAATATTGTTATGTCATCAGAAGGGGTCAATGATGGTCCACCACTAGCGGCATTCCACAATCTCTCATAATGTCTTACTCCGTTGGCTGCACAAAGGATCAAGCTGTGCAACATTGCCCACAGGCATCACAGGATCTGCTGTGACCTCCAACTGCATTTATCATGATGGTGAGGTTGGTCTAGATTTAATTTCACCAAACAGTATTGCCAAAGGTCAAGGAGTCTCCATCCATGTTGTCCATCAGCATCAAGTATGATTTAATTTCCCATTTGGGAAAAGTTGTCACCCCTAAGATGATTTGCCATCTGAAAGACAATGATATGCACATGATAAAATTCCTGTGTGAGGCCATTTATGTAGATGATTCTGTGGAAGAGTATGTCAACATAAACAGTACACATTCCTGTGAAGGCAAAGGTCTGTACAGTGTTGTTTGTGACAAAAACTAACATGACATATAAAAAGTAGCAACAGTGCCTTCATACATAACATTTGTAAAATTAACATAACCATCAAAATCTTTGGAGTCTATATGTGGAATTAGAACCCCTCTGTTGGTCAGAGGTCCAAAAACAGCAGAATCATGCTACAGGAGTCCGCATGCATTTCACATTAAAATACTACACAAACTTACAATTGAACAACATACAGAAAGTATTGGAAAGCCTCAGGATCTATAGGCAGTCCACAGACATGGATGGATCCTTTGTATATTGAGCCAGTAGTGATAAGACCTTTGTTAAGAAGCATCATTGAAGAAATATTCATAACAGCAAAATAACATACCATTAGTACATCCATAACAGCAACAGCACATATTTGCAACACTTTTGTTAAGAAACATTAATTAAAAAATATCTGCAACATCAACAGAGCATAGTACATATGGATAGTGTCAGCATTCATAGGTTTCTGTAGTTATACCATAAAGCTGTCTGTATATACTGGTCACATTTGCAATGCAATTCTATCTATACAACTGCATATGGGAATAAAATACATTAATTAAAATAGCAACACCTTTATGCATAAAGGTCAATCAAATATCAGTCCAGTAACTTAGAAGTTCTGCTAAAGATCACATTTGAGTAAAAATTAATTTAAACAAGTAACTTTGAGAATGACTGTAACAGATGTAATTATCACCAGTACAGAAATGTTACCATTTGCCAATGTACCTGTCACTCCAAATCACAGAAATAAAGTACACCTACTGTGGACCTTACATTAAGTACCATTTGTGACATAAATAATTAATGAGGTTTATTAAAATTATAGGCTTTGGAATCCCATAAACTGGCTACATGCACTATAACACTCAGGTGTACTGCGTAAATACCCAATAGGTATATATAAATGGTACTATGCGGGGCATGTGCCACTTATCTTCCAATGATCTGACTGCATGACAGCAGCTCCACTTTCAAATAATGATTATGACACATTTCCAGATCAGACCACTGCTAATTGTAAACTAAGTGGGATGTCAGTGAGCATTTTTCTGCTTTTGCATTTTTCAGACATTTCCCATTGAAGGACTGACATGGCTACTAAGAGGAAACTGAGCTGTGTCCGTGCACCCAACTGGAGTGAAGTGGAGACCACCCAGATGCTGAAAGTGTATGCTGGAGTGGATCATCGGATGAGAGCCAGGCCAAGGAACTTCATGATGATAGATACATGGAACCAGATTGCAAGGGAGCACCAAAGATGTTTAGGGATCTGTTGCACTAGAGTGTAAGTTCACCACCACTATGATGATCTGCACCAGAGTGACATGGAGGAGGTTTATCAGTGGGTCACTGAGGTGCACAGACAGCCCGTGGATTCCTACAGTAAGTGTGACTGTCCTAAGTATACCTGAGCATTCCTACAGAAATTAGAGATATGTCTGTGTCACATATATAACAGATATGTGTTTTTTGTAACCATTAACTAGCTGTTGTGACAATTAGCTCATGGGGATAATTAAGTAGCCATGATAACTACTGTCCTTACAAGTGCGTGCTTAATTCCCAAGCTGTTCATTTCTTTAATAATGTTTATAATATCCATAATTATGAACAATGTAGATGTACATATGTTTTACAACATATAACAATATCATTTCACACATCCACTGCCCTCGTGAGTCACTGATGTCTATAGTGCTTAGGCCTCTGATGACTGTGAATTTCATAATTTCCAGTATTGCCTACTGCACTGTTATATGTCAGAATAAAAATTCATACATAGCTTCTTTAATTCATTTCTCCTAATAAAGTAAATACCCACTTAATACAGTCATGATTATTTAAGCTAAAGGGAATGCCTATCTGATTGCTTACACATATGTTATTGGTTATATCTTGATAGTTGCTATTTCTTTTCTCTAAAATGTCCAGTAAGTGTTTGCAGTTTCTGTATTTATTTGTTCTCCACAGGAATTCAAATAAACTCCTACAGTACCTGTTTGGTAAGAGACAGACATGCTTCCTGCAGCCTGTAAGGAGCCCAGACAACATGCCCACATTTTGGCTTGCTGCAGGTTCCATTCCACACAGGGGAAACATACCTGAACATTTTCTCTTTGTTTACTTCACCTATACATTCTTTAGAAAAGTAAATTCCACTAACTGATATTAATGTTTATGTTGTATATGTTTATGAATAACCGAGTCATTTAATTCATATGAATATGCCCGTAATCTGTAATGCTCTGCTAACATCATCTTTTTAACTGCAGGGATGGCAAAGCAGAATATATTTGTTTACAAAGGGCATGTGCTGGCTTTTAACTTGGCCTATAAGGAAATGAGTCAGTATGCCTACATTTTGGCTTGCTGTGGCTTCCAATCCACATGGGAAAACATATCTTAAATTGTTCTCTTGGTTTACATCATCCATAGCATTTCTTTAGCAAAGCATATTCCACTTATTGATATTAACTTTTATTTTGTGCATGGTTGCGAATAACTCAGTTATTTGTTGAATTCCTACAAATATATTCATAATATGTGATGGTCTCTTAACAGCATCTCTTTAAGTGCAGGGTTAGAAAACTTGCTACAGACTGTTATATGTCTGACAAATGTTTTTGTTAATATGGTATTATTTTTTCTGTTTTATCCTTAATTATTACATTCATTTCAAGAACATCCTTCTCATCTTTTGAGGTAGTGGGATGGGCAGACTTATAGTTGAAATGCAGAACAAGGATGATGTATGCATTTACTTAGTGGTGTGCACTTTGCCAAAAAATATCATGGTCCTCACACCTACCTTACTGTGTCCTTTCTGTAGAGCAACTTGTGTGGTTCTGTTAACAGAAGCTCTATGATACATGACACTGTCACACTGTCTGAAGAATTAATGTTTTCCATTACTGTTAATGTTTCTGTCCACAGTGCTGACATGCATTAAGGTTTAAAAACTCTTTACGTACATGACCAGCACATGCTCAAACTTTGAAATCATAAGCCAGATCCAGTTAATGTCATACAACCACGTTTTATCACTGCATTCATAACATGCACTTTTTAGTTTAGATGGATTTGCTAGGCAGGTAGTTGTCAAGGTTAGAATTTGCAAATACACCTGGGATTCATTAAACTCTGTGCAGGAATAATACTAGTCCTGCATGGAGCGGATCTTGCCCGTGCAGCACAGCAGAGCGCCTTGCATATTTATGAAGGTGCGCTACTGTATAACCTACACGGGCATGATCCGTGAATGAGTGCAGGTGGCGTGTCCAAGCATTGGTAGTATTAACATAAATTACCTCCGCAGGTCTGCAAGGTAAGGAAATGTTTGTAATAGCTGAAAGAAGGCTTTACCAATGCAATCTGTGTTCAACATATCCACTGTCCAACCCCAAGGTTACAAATGACAGCAAAATAAGTACATACACCAAGCACTTTGTTCAGATACATGTCCCTCAAGTGTCACAATGTCATGGCTAATGGTCACTGCTAATAATAACCAGGGAGACAGATAGAAACCCAGTGAAGTATGTTAGCAACACCCCTCCCCAAGCATGCATGCCGGGCACGCCTGTCAGCTGTGCTTGTGTCCAGCCAAAACCCGTCTGGTTATTTGTTGATTTTCATGTTTCTACAATAAACCAAGTTTCTAGGTCACAGTTTGCTGGCTCGTTGGATTTGTTTTTGTATGCTTTGGTTTGAGCCGTGCAATTGCTCTCATGCAGGAGGTTTTATTTGGATGTTGCACTCCTGTCAGTGTCACATATGTAACTGTGAAGATGTGAATATGTGTAGAAACAGTAAGATAGTGTTAACATGTATTTCTTCAACAGGTCTGCCAGGTAAGGAAATGTGTCTTTTAGTTGTAAGAAGGCTTAATCAATACACTGTGTAGAACAATCCCACTGTCCATCCCCAGGCCATAGGTAGATATACAGTGAGGTCAGCCATGGAGAGTAATGAGTAGAGTAATGATCTGCACAGTTGTTGAAAATTGAAGACTAGACAGTTGTTGATTGACCTCTGTCTCTCTCCCCAACCATATCTGCAGCAATACTTCATACATATTAAATGGGTATGTTCATCTCCATACTTACTGTTGGGACATGCGTCCTGTTGTTATACAAATATTGAACAGTTTGAATTTTAATGTTTACTGTTTAAATACTATCATTGGTGGCCTGTTGCTATCAATGTAACTTGCATGCGGTTATAATGCCTACTGTGGTTCCATATATATGCATGTGTTCTGTTTGCTGGTTCCATATATGCATGTGTTCTGTTTGCTATGCTACTGTTTCAATCCTGTTTTATGGGGTCAATCGGAACACCCATGCATGCTGTTATAACTAATCCTGAATTGTGTTGTTCTTGACTAACCACCATATTTTTTAAACTGAAACACCATAGCACATCTGGGAAGGCAGATCCCAGTGGCTCCACCTGTCCTGCCACATCTGCTGTGGCACCGGCCCCAGCATATCTGCAACCCAACCTGGGCCTTCCTTTTCTATTGGTCCTGCACAACCTTTGGGTGGAACCACCTCAGGGGATGGGGAATCATCCCCCCTGGGAGCAGGCATGGAGAGGAGACCGTCACCTGCAGTTAGTTCTGGTGATTGTTGCTCAACATCCTCCATTCAGAGTACGATGATCAGCTGCACCAGCTTGAGAGCTGTTTGGTGCATCTTGAGGGTCAGCCTGCCCCTACTGTGCACCCCTAACACTACCACTTTCAGGGCTGTGAAGTTGCAGTGGTGACTGCCCATGGGTGGAGACCTCAGTCCCACTGTAACCATATGGGGGCTCATGGGCATCTGATTCCTAACCACCCTCTCCATCCGAGGTGTTTACCCCTTACATATGTTGTATACCAATCCTGTCAGCTGTTTTGTCTGTCTTGTCTATCTTCCTACCTAACTTACCTCCCCAAATGTACCCACTTTCCTTCACCAACATCCCACTCCCACCTTATAAAAAAAAAAAAAAAGGCAATCTGTTCCCCAAAAAAATTTTGCCTCATACATAGCTGTCCATTTCACACATATGTCCACTGGACACATGTACTCTTGTCTAATTGGCTTAACAACACATTACCGTTGTCCTCACTGCTCTCGCTGGGGTTTGAGTGTCCAAATGTACCTCTAAATTCTGTACAAATGCACAGCTGTTGCTGTATCAGAAATGGACAGCTATGGACCTTCTCTACACCCATCCTGCACATCCATAGCTATCTGTCATATTGTTTTCCCCTCTGTGTGCCCCCTTTTTCACCACTTTCCTATCACCACTTTTTGCTTTTCTTTTAAAGAAATTAGCACAGGGGGAAGTGGGAGTAAAAGAGTAAGCACCAGTAAGTGGCAGTAAGTGAGTTTGTGCAATGCTAAGCGATGCCTACACAAATTAAGCAGTTTCCTGTTTAACCGTGTGTTGGCATTGCTTACTATGATGCAAACCTGTGCAAACCAGCATACAACTGCTTAAAACTGCCTTAATAATCCTGTCTCCATCAGCCATTGTTCTGCCCATCAACAAAATAATCAGCCCTGCCAAGGCTTGAACCCAGTACCCTGTACACCATAGTCAGAACAATGTACTACTACATAATCTGAGCTGTAATAACGGATGCTGTTTTTTTCAAATATATCATTCAGTACAGGTATGGAATAGTAGGGAACAAACACTGTGGAATCAGTCATGTTTAGTATATAGAAATATACACATATAGATGTGTATGGTGATAGATAAATATGAAAAAGTATATACATCAGATATATGGAGCTATACATATAAAACAAATATGTGTAGAATATATACATATATATTGTTATATAAATATATGTATGTATATAAATATATATATATATATATATATATATATATATATATATATATATATGTATATATATATATATATATATATATATATATATATATATATATATATATATATATATATATACATATATATATAAAATATACACACACACACATATAAATATATATATATATATATATATATATATATATATATATAGGCCTACTTCATTTCATTGAAAACTCATTTCAATAAAACTCATTTGATAGAAGTCTCATTTCACTGAAAATCCATTCCCTGAGCACAATTCACGGAAAGTTCACTTCACTGAAAACTCATTTGACTGAAACTCATTTAGTCGAAAGGTGTATGCCCTCTTCCCCACTGTAGTGCAACCCTGGAGTTAGTATAGTATAGTAAGGGGTGTGTGGGGAGTATAGCCCCCCCCCATAGTTTGGATATATATATATTATCTTCTAGAAAGTGTTATTCATTTGACTTGTAGGCATGCATGTTTATGATTTCCAATGTTTTAAATAGGTGGGGGAGCTACACCCCCACACTCTCCTTACTATATATACTAACTCCAGGGTCGCACTACAGTGGGGAAGAGGGCATATACCTTCAATGAAATGAGTTTCAGTCAAATGAGTTTTCTATCAAATGAAGTAGACCCATATGTATATATATATATATATATATATATATATATATATATATATATATATATATATATATATATATATATATATATATATATACTCATAACATGTAGTGGAGTCATACGCAGCACCATACCTCTCCACCTCTTAGTGCAAGAATGCTGGACAAAGGCTGTCAAAAATGGGGGGACAATGAGCCAAGACCAGGGACATAATGTACGTACTGCAGTTATAAATGTAGAATGTTGCTACAGTAACATGGTTCATGTCAGCATACATGTTCAGAAGGATGTGAGTTCTGTAACTGAAATGTATGTCATCATTTACTGTCAGAAATCCTCAGATCCTCACAGTGATTTACCATAGAAATGAAAATAATGATTCTGTGGAACAGAACAAACATATGAGCAATAATCCTGGAAAGTCTGAAACAATCTGTGCAACCGAGAGGTATGCTCACAACCCCTTAGTGCAACAAATCTGGACCAAGCCTGACAAAGGGGGGGTAAAGCAATGAAACCTGGGAGCATATCCCAAATACTGCAGTAGATAAGTTGACACAGTTGATGCAATAACACCCTCCTGTCTGTTGTAACATATATTGACTGGAATAGCCCAAGTCCAAAACCAAATTACTCCCCACTAGTTACTGACATGAATCCTCACATCATCTCACTGATGTGTCAGAAATACACAGCACGAATGGGGGCCAGGCAACAGTACATCTGATATATATGGACATAACATCACAGTAGGAAACTACACTGAGCTGCTATGCATGTCACCAAGCACTGTCTAAACTACAGGCAGACTGACACAACACCAACCCAAGTTCGCTATGTTGAAAAACACATGTAATTGCAAATATATCAGGCAATATAGGGATGTAACAGCACTGACAAACAGACACCAGTGTGAAAGTGCATACCCATAACCAATCTCACCACATTCAAATTGACATACTGGTAAGCCACATGAACAGTAGAGTATATGGACTGTGGAAACAAAATCATCAGCATGTTTGCCACTCACACACTACCCCTACATATACTGGCCTAATTCACAGTGTAGTCTGATGCCTGACTGTGGTATGGGACATGTGTCAGTCTGCCCCTACAAATATATACAGCTGATAGAGCACCAGAAGCTGGAGCAGCATGCAAAGTCAGATAGAAAACAACCCATAACACTTACATTTACCCCTCTCCCTACACAGGCCAAATAACACATGCACAATACACTGCTACACAATCCTGACAGTCTGTCAACAACTGCCAGAAATACACAGTCCTCTCAACTGTATAGAGTCCCACAGAACATCCAGGCCTTGTCCTCATATATAAGGCCTCCTACACATAACATGTCTGGCAGTCTGATACATCACTGGGATGATATTAGGAATGAAGTCATATATGATACCTAGCCACTTACAGCATGACATCTGGACAAAGCCTGACATACTTGGGGGCAGAGGCCCAAACACAGGGGCATTATTGACATATTGTTGTTATAAACTGAGAAAGTTGCTGGTGTAAAAGGGTTGTTGTAACATATCTGTTCTGAGGCATAGGAAGTCAGAAACACACATGGGTGTTACTATTTACTGACTGCAATCCTCAGAGTATGCTACTGAATTTCCAAGGCCAAAAAATGTGTGAGTAACACACCAGATATAAGAGTCAAAACTCTGGCCAATCTGCAGATAGCCCTGCAGTTGAGAGTTATGTCAACTACATAACACTGTCAGACTTAAATGCATGCAGAGCAGCCATATCCACACAAATCCTGTCAAACTAGCATTACTTCAACTGTATAACAGCAATACTTACATTCTATCCCTATGTCTGGAACATTTCCCCCAATTTGTTAGGCTGTCTCCACAGTGTTTGTTGCTAGAAGTCCATGAAGTCCTCCTCACAGGCAAGGAAAATGGGCAATGCCCACATGAAGTACTCAGTTATAGGAGTGTGTTTTCATGCTATTGGGTAAGGGAATGATACCATAGCTGTTCTTCATGCAGTTAGCAAGTGGGGGACTCCAGCTGGTGTACAGTCCATCAGCTGCTCATGAGCAGTACCTACAAAAGGCAAGCTGTTAGCTATACAAAACAGATGTATATCCTACATCTGTCTGAGAGAGAGAGAGAGAGAGAGAGAGACACACACACACACACACACACACACACACACACACACACACACACACACACACACACACACACACACACACACACACACACACACACTGAAACTGATGGATTATATAACTGAACCGGAAAAAAAAACACAGGTATGTCAAACAATTAAGCATGTAATGGAATGTACTAGGGAGTATGTAAATGTGGAAAATAGGAAGTTCAAACAATATTATGTCTCAATAACTCATGCTGTACTGATATATTGCTGAGCAGAACCTATGGCCATAGAAACTGTGTCTCTCTGCAGTGACATAGAACACAGCTCAGTACCCTGAGTCACCCCAGGAAAGTATGGCTCACATATGACCACTACTGGAGTGTGTGTTGTACAGTACTGACTGTGACACAGCTAGGCCACAACCAGTGCAAATCATACCATCATTAACTCTGCCATGTCCAGCTCTGACTTGTGCTTGTTTTTTCAAGCTGTCTCCAACCCATATAACATAGCTGGTCTCACTACCCTCTTGTAGACCTTCCCTATCACTCTTAATGGTACTCATCTGTCAGAAATCACACCTGACACTCTTCTCCACCACCCACATCCTGCCCTTACTCTCATCTTCACCTCTCCCCACTTACCATTACTCTGAACTGTTGTTCCAAAGTATTTACAACTATCCACCTTTGAAGACTGTACTCCCTGCATCCTCACCATTCCTCCATCCTCCCTCCCATTCACACACATATATTTCGTCTTAGTCCCACTGACCATCATTCCTCTCTTGTCTAGACCATACCTCCACCTCTCCAGGGTCTCCTCAACCTGTTCCCTACCCTCAGTACATACCACAATGTCATCTGCAAACAGCACAGTCTAGAAAGACTCCTGTCTGATCATGTCTGTCAACCTGTCCATCGCCATTGCAAATAAGGAAGGGCTCATAGCTGATCCCCGATGTACTCCCACCTCCACCTTAAACACAGCTGTCATTCCCAATGAAGAACTCATGACTGTCACACTAGCCTTGTACATATCCTGTAGCACTCTTACAGATTCCTGCACTACTCCTGACCACCTCATACAATACCACAACTCCTCTCTAGGCATCCTGTCATATGCTGTCTCTAAGTCCACAAAGACACAATGCAGCTACTTCCGACCTCCTCTGTATGTCAGCATCAGCACTCCCAGAACTAACATCACATCTGTACTACTCTTTCCTGGCATGAAATCATGCTGCTGATCAGTAATCCTCACCTCCCTTCTTAGCCTAGCTTCCACCCCCTTTACCATTACCTCATGCTGTGACTGATCAGTGTTATCCCTCTGTAGTTACTACAGCTCTGCACACCACCCTTATTCTCATAATCAGTACCCAAACACATTTGAGCCACTCCTCACACATCCTCTCACTTTCCAAGATTACAGTAAACAATCCAATTAAAAGGACCACTGCCATTTGTCATAAACACCTCCATGCTTTCACAGGTATGTCATCTAGACCAGTAGCCTTTCCATTCTTAAACCTCTTCATAGCTATCCTTACTTCCCTCTTAATAATTTGTTGCATGTCCTGATTCACTATACCCTCATCATCCAACCTTCTCACTCTCTCATTCTCTTCATCAAACAGCCCATCAAAGTACAGTTTCCACCTGCTCTACACACTCTCCTTGCTAGTGAGTTCACTTCCACCATTATCCTTTCTCACCCTTATCTGTTGCACATCCTTCCTAGTTACATGCCTCTGTCAAGCCAATTGGTACAGGTCCTATTCTCCATCCTTAGTGTACAACCTTACATACAACCTTTCATATGCCCCATCCTCAGCCTTTGCCACCACTGTCTTTGCCATGCACACCATCTCCTTATACACCTGTCTACTTTCTCCATCTGTCTGACAATCTCAATTCTCTATGGCCAACCTCCTATACTCCCCTGTAATTCCTCATGCCACCACCAGGTCTCCTTATCCTCCTTCATCTGTGCAGATATCACACCAAGCCCCGTTCTACTCATCTCCCTTACTAGCTCGGATGTAGTTACCCAGATATTTGCTAACTCTTCACTGCCACCCACTGCCTATTTTAACTCTTCCCTGAACTCAACCTCACAATTCACTTTTCTCAGTATCCACCATTTGATCCATGGTGCTGCCCTCACACTCCTCCCCCTCTGCTTGAGCACCAATGTCATCTCACAGACTAACCTTCCATACTGCCTAACTACACTTTCCCCTGTCACCACTTTACAGTTACCAATCCCCTTCAAACAGGCCCACCTGCATAGGAGATAATCCACCTGCGTGCATCTTCCTCCACTTTTGTATGTCACCCTATGCCTCTTGGTCTTGTAAACTATGTGTCAAACATCTGTTGCAAACTCCACCGCCATCTCACCTTCAGCATTCCTTCGCTTAACACCATATCTACCCATCACTTCTGCATCCCCTCTGTCCACTTCACCAACATGCCCACTGAAATCTGCTCCAATCACCACTGACTCATCCTTGGGTACACTCATCACCACTTCATCCAACCACACCAAAGTACATCTGTCTCATCCATCACACATGCAGTTAGTGGAGCATCTGCACTAACAACTGTCAACATTACACCATCAATTCCTAGCCTCCTAAGCATCACTCTGCCCAACACTCTTATCACCTCCACAACCAATCTTGGCATAATGTTCCTTCAGGTTAACCCCTACACCATTTCCTTTGCCATGCACACCATGATATAACTATTTGTACCCATGTCCGATACACACAGCTGTACACCCCTTACATCTGGTCTCTGGCACACACAATATATCCACCTTTCCACTGTCCAGCATATCAGCTAGCTCTGTCCCCATACCAGTCATACTCACAACATTAACAGTTCCTACCCTCACTACCACACGCCTAGCCTTTCACCTCTCTGCCTGCCATATGAGCATCAGACATCCTCCAGGATATGTCTGTGAATGCAAAGGCTACTGCACTATCAAATGATATATGTGAAGTACAACAATATGAAGAAAGTGTCACTAATTATGGCCCATAGCCCACCATATATGTGCGGTGTCCTCCAGATGTCCTGCCCTAACAGGTTGACATGACTGACTGAGCAGCAAAACTGTAATTACAGTGCCCCATACTGACACAGAACAGAAATGTATAGCAGGTATTACCTGCACATATGTATGTATGGGTAGGTGTACCTGGCAGCCTCATAACAACTGACGTGGGATGCAAAATGTCAGGTGAATAAACTGTACATGTTGTACATGTGTGTAACATTAGTTTCTGCACATCCAACAGAGTTACACTTCTACGGCTGCTGGTTGGGTCACTGCCCTGACACAGAGATGGGTAGTATAATAAGCATGAGTATCATGTTGAAATTACAGAGGTGGCCAACTGTGTTCTGACCCAGTGTCCATGCCTTCTACAAACAGATATATGACCACCCACATAGCTATATGGCCTCAGCAATACCTTACTTGTTAAACCTGTCTCCACCAAAATAGTGTAAACCCCTTTGCTGGACAGCAGCAATGCACAAAGCACATTATGTGATACTATATTGGTTGTACAGGGCAAAGTAGGAGCAGGCACCAACTGGGCAGCATGTCAACCTTTGTCTGAATGAGCATATTAAGTAACCGGTGGATTACTGTAAGGCTAACTATGAGTACAAATTGGACACGTCCACTAAGGGCAATCACAAGGCCATTTTCACATATGTCTGCAGTCTCACATGCACCAACCCAACCCACCCTGTAATGGTGGTCAATCACAGCACATACACACACACCATAGCTACAGCCAACCTGCTGCAGACAGGTTTAGGGAAAACATCACCCCCTGGATCACCATCAGTATAGGCGGATATGCACAGCACATGCAACACCCCCCCCATCATCATGGATCAGGTGCAAACTGCCTAATCAAAGTTAATAAAAGCAAGTCCCCTTGGAGCCTGATAACATTCATTTCTGCATCCTACATGAACCCAGGCATATGGTTCCAGCTCTAGTACACACTGTATGCAAGCAAAGCCTGAGTATCACTAACATCCCATCTGCAAGGAACACAGCCAGTATCATCCCTCTACACAAATATGAATGATGAATGATGGTTTATGCAATGTACTGGCCATCATTGGGGGGAACATGACACATCAGGACTAGGAGTACAATGCATGTTCATATACTGCTGCCAGGTACAGGGGTATGATGTGTTTTTAAGTGGTGGCTAAAGATAGTCCATATGCATTTGCTGGCTCTGTAAAGAACTCTGGGCAATGTCTGATGTCCTGTGAAGTGTTTCCCTGTGTATGGTTTCCAGGTGCCATGCAGTGGCAGCCACCTTACACTGATACCGAGACAGCAGCCATCACAGAAGCTGTAATCTTAAACTATGCCATCCTTTCTGGCCATAACTGGCAAAATCTGCAGGAGTGGATCTCCCTGTGGGATGAGATTGTCCACAGAGTGAACATCTTGGGCCACCATGGGTGCACATACAATCAGGTCAGGCATAGAGCAACTGACATGATACATCATGCCCGGCAAAGGTCTGCTGCTGTAGCAAGGGACTGTAGTGCTACCAGTGGAGGGCCAGCCACACAGGCCCCACTTACAGCAACAGAGGAGCTCCTTGCCATCCTTGGGATAGCCCCTACACAAACTCAAACATTGGAAAGAGCAGCTGCATAGGTGGGTGGCACCCAAGCAACAGGCGAGGAGCATCCAGGTAAGGCCAAAGTGTACATCAATGTAATGAGGTAGCATTTAAACTGTCTTCTACAATGTCTAGATGCATATGTCAGTGCAAAATAGATTAGTGGGTGGGGTGTAGTAATGCACATCTATGGTGAACAACAGCAAATTGTGTAATATCATAGTGTGTACTGTACCTGTGCAGAAATGTAGTATTCATCTTGTACCAATATCTAATGTGAATCTGCTGACAATACCTCACTCCTCACAACTACATAGGTCCTTCTGGTCTGCACATGAGACAGCAGCCTGAACCCAGTAAGTATGGGGTTTAGTAATTATGGGGTTTTCCTGTTGTGGCTCACCAGTACCCCAGGCATTCTAACATTAATGCGTGTGGCCATGTACACAACTATTACACTTAGCCATTTGGTGATATCTGCATGTTCACCTGTGGTGGTGTTTACTGCATTGCATCATGGTGGTCATGACAGGGGCCTATTTTCAGGAAATGTCACATATCTGTAGCATACCTCACAACCTGTCAATGCAGGTCATCTGGTCAAAGACCAACAAAATGGGGGGACAAAGGCCCAAAGGCCCAAAACTAGGGTCATATTTTAGAAATTAGTGGTATACAGTGCATATAAATGGTGTACGCACCTGTTAGAATGCCAGGTATGTGTGATGTACAAAAATGAGAGCACAATAGACAAGTTCAAAATACAGCCAACCTTTCATGTGATCTATAACCTGTACAATTCAATTGTAAAGCAAATAAATCTGTTAGGGGAACAATAATGACACATAATAGTGCAACCTAGATGCATATATGTGCACAGGTTGAAGGTAGCTTTCGCTATAACTACAGTGGTACATCTTATTGGGTACACAACAGCCATAAATACAGAGACACTTTGATTAACACCAAATAATGGTCAACTGTCCTACCAGGATTATCCTAACATATACTCTGTTGCCTGCTACAGCAACAGCCATTGTTCATATAGAGCTGGCAAAGCTGCTAAGGGACCACATGTTTGAGATGTATCAGCCTGGAAAAGGGTATCAACATATTTCCACAGCATCGCACATACCATGGAACAAAGTGCAGACAGTCATGAAAAGGTGGGTAAAATATGGGGCTACAGTGACATTGCAAAGGAGTGGACATCCCACCAAAGTCAATGAAAATACAAGACCAAAACTGACCAGGGAGGCTGCCATGAGCCCTACAGCAACAGTGAAGGAGTAGCAGGAATCTCTGGCAAGTACTGGGTGTGTACTACATGTCAAAACAATCTTCCATGGTCTCCATATGTCCTGCATATAGAGTAGGGTTGGAAGATGGCAGAAGTTCCTCACAACAAACAATATCCAGGCCTGGTGAAAGTCTGAAAACAATACATCGGGTCTCCAAAAAGCAAGTGAGAAAATGTGTTATGGTAACATGGGACCACAGCTGACCTCTTTGGCCACAATTCTGACAGTTGTGTTTGGCGAAGTATCACCACTGCACATCACCACAACAACACCACCCCCACAGTGAAGCATGGTGATGGCAGAATCCTGCTATGGGGGTTCACAAGCTGGAACTGGGGCTGCAGCCATGTTACAGGGGATTATAAACAGTTCCAAACACTGTTCCCTTGTGGCTCCAAAATGTTCTAGTATCTGCCACATAGCTGTGGATGGTGAGGAGTTCCACCTTTCCACACAACAATGGCCGAAACCATACATCCAAATCAACAAAAGGATAGCTTCACCAGAACACATGCAACATTCTGCACTGGCCGAGTCAGAGCCCACACCTACATCCGATAGGATATATGCAGGGTGACCTGAAGAGAGAAGTGCACAGGGGATGGCCTTGCAATCTGACATAGGTGGAGGTGTTTTGCAAGGGAGAGTGTGCAAACATTGGCAAGTCAAGATGTGCCATGCTGATATATGCCTTCCCAAGAAGACTGCATGCTGTGATTAAATCAAAAAGTACTTTAACATAGTATTACTTTAAGGGTGTCCACACTCATGCAACCAGCCTATTGTACCTATTTCAGTTACCAGATGTTACCTGTAACTGATGTGTATGTTCTTCAGTTGGACTGCACAGGTTATATGTCATATGAAATTATGGTAATGTTATGACCTGATTTCTGAGGTCTCATGGGATGTATCATAAAAAAAACTGGCATGTTAACAGATGTGTGCACACTTACTATATCTACTGTAAGCTTGGGAAATTGTTTGAGTAACTGGCTTTGTTTTAACATACATGTACTGCAGGTTATGAAGTCTGCACCTCAAATTAGGACATTACTTAGTGGCACCAATCCACAGGCCAACCCAGTAATGTATCAGACAAATACAAAAGTTATGAGAAACAGACCAGTATATAAGCCACACATGTAGACATTCAGCAAAACCCTGTATAGTTAGGGGGCATGTTCTGTAGGAGTTGCCACAGTGCTATAGAGCTGAACAGCAATAATTTACATGGGTGCAGTGTGTGCTAGGTGAAGGGCCATCACCTACTAACACTACTCGCGTATCTCAGAGGTGTATATTAGTAGTAGAGGTAATGGGAAAGGGCTGCACTGAATGATGCTGAGGGTCTGTCCAGAGTGTGTATGTGTGAGTGTGTGTGAGTGTGTGAGTGTGTGAGCGTGTGAGTGTGTGTGTGTGTGTGTGTGTGTGTGTGTGTGTGTGTGTGTGTGTGTGTGTGTGTGTGTGTGTGTGTGTGTGTGTGTGTGCCAGCCAACATTACAGTGCCGGTAGTACTTTACATATGTTGTTTTTCCCTCACAGGTGGACATGGTGGCTGTGGCCCCTCCCACTCTGATACTGATGTCAGTATCTCTGCAGACTCTGACCATGATGCTACTCATATTGATGCAGAGGTGGGGTTGTCAGGGGCTGATATTGTGCCATTGGTTGGCATCCCACTATTGTCAACCCCATCCCCGCATACAGTCACAATGTGCACACATATCCCATCACCAGTGGCCACAGATAATGGACATTTGGCAGGTGGTGGCATGGAACAAGCTACTGTGGTAACTATAGCAAGTGAGGGTGCAGGCACTAGCCATAGCCAGAGCGTTGGTGAGGTCCCACACAAGCAGATGGGCAGGAGTGCTCTGAGGAGGATTGCAGCCCATCATGCCCCTGTTGCAAGTGCCATATTAGCAGTCACCAGATGCATGTTTTGGGCCATCATGGGGGCACATGCACATAATGAATGTAATACCAGACATATACACAGGGTCATGGATGAGCACATCCCTGGTGTCCATGGCAATATGAACTCAGTGCAGCCATGTGTGTGCATAGTGGGGTGATAGATAGACAGTGGGAGGAGACTTTGGCACTCCTTGGCTGTGGAATATCTGTGCTTGAGTGTTTGGCGGATGCTGGGCAGCAGCCATGTGGCTGTAGAGCAGCACCAAAATCAGCTAAGGGTCTACGTGGCCATGGCCCTATCATGTTCCCATGCTGGCAGTACCACCAGCACTACTGAAGGGGGTCTGCTGTCAATGCCATGACTCAGCAGGCCATGGGCACATGATCCTGGCCAGTCCCAATAGGGATGCAGATCCAGCAGGCAGCAGTTACCAGTGGGGAGTAGTACTGCATTTGGACTCAGCCCTGGTGGTGCTGGTGAAACCCTTGGCAGGCCCAGTTTTCATGGCCAGAGAAGGTGAACTGTACACCCTGCCACATATGACCCACAGCTGTCCAAAATACCTCTGTGTAGGGCACCAACATGGTGTGACTGTGTGCATACAAACACACACAACCATCACCATAAGAAAAGTCCCTACACACACACACACACACACACACACACACACACACACACACACACACACACACACACACACACACACACACACACACACACACACACACACACACACACGCACGCCACATCGCACACACACACACACACACACACACACACACACACACACACACACACACACACACACACACACACACACACACACACACACACACACACACACACAGGCATGCGCAGGATCACAGTTGCCAGTGTTGTGTTTGGAACCCCTACCCATCAAGCTGTGGTACCACACTATTATGTGGTTATTGCAGGTGGCACAGGACTACTAGTGTGATGAGTGTTACAAGGTACCTGTAAGGTGAATAACATCAAGTGGCCTTGTCGGGTATGGCGATGGTGGCTGTACTGGGTGTGAGAGTACTCATAATAGCGTCACATACAAGTCTACACACTTACAACCACTGCTATACAAACCAATGTGCACACACACACACACACACACACACACACACACACACACACACACACACACACACACACACACACACACACACACACACACACAAACGCACACACAAACACTTGGCAGTACTGACATTAGCAAACCAACCAATCTTGTTATTCATGCCATACTATTCCATACTGTTGCACAGGCCTTATAGGGCTGAAGAGTGCCTACAGATAACGTTAAGGTTAATGTGAGCAGTGGACCTCATACAATAGACCTAGAAATGTGTACTATGTGTACCATGGCATAAAATATGAAACCATGCCCATCCAATGGATGTTGTTTGCACACTAACACACACACACACACACACACACACACACACACACACACACACACACACACACACACACACACACACACACACACACACACACACACGATACTCTTCTCTCACACACATTTGCTAGGACTAAGATTAGAACCCCTAACTATCTATTTATTGTTACTACATTGTTACACAACTATCACACGTGCTATGGAGGTTATAGGGTGACATTTGTCTGGAGGTACTTCTAAGAAGAGGGACATCCCCAATGACAATGGGTGATGTACTGGGTGAGAGATGCCACAAAATACTTTAACGTGCACATATACACACTTGCACACAGTAATACACACACACACACACACACACACACACACACACACACACACACACACACACACACACACACACACACACACATGCCAGGACTCATATTAGAACCTCTAGCTATGCGTTTATTGGTATTATAGTGTTATGCAGTTACCGCACACACCACAGAACAAATAGGCTGTGGAGTGTCTCAAGGTACCTATATAGTGAACAACATCTACAGCACCTGTAAGGTATGGCAATCGTAGTTGTACTAGGTGAGACGCGCCGCCAACTACTTTCACCCACATGTTTACACACTCATAAACTCTTTAATACACACTAATGCACACATACACATTTGACAGTAATGAGATACATAGGTTCAAAGAGTCATAGGTGTGTATGTGGCAAATGGCCATGGAGGCTTTACAAAGCTAGCCCATGGGGGCGATACTCCCCAGTGGGTCTACTGAGTATATTCACTGGAGTGAACACCGGGGTGGGTATTCTATTCTCCATCCACTCCTCCTGATTTCTCTTGAAGAGGGACAGTGATGTGCTCGGTTTGACATGTATGTGGCATCTATTCCATAGCATGGCCAGTTTCTGGGTTGTGAACCTTTCCCTCCAGCATGTCCTGTTGATTGTGAGGACGGCGTTGAGGTATGAGGCATGTTGTGTGGACAGATTGGTTTCCTAAGATCTAGCATTCTTGACAGGGTTGGGTCAGACATGGCTGTGTATGTCAAGCAAAGATCGCACTTATGTAGCCAATATGAGACAGAGATTTATTGCAGTTGTTGGAATCTGCCTGTATGGGGCAAGTGTGTAGTACGTAAGATCCTCTTTGTGAAGAACATTTGCAGCCTCTCCTGTTGTTGCTGGTGTCCAGAGGGGTACATGGAAAATGGGCCATAGCACACATTGATTGGTCTACTGAGGGGAGTGTACAGGGAAACACTGCCCTTTTACTTCCTGGATTTAACACCCTGAGTTAGGAGAAGTGACACATGGAAGGACTTTCTGAAGACAGTGGCACTGTGGTGGTCACCATAGAACTCACTGTCAACCTGTGTTCCCAGTTCCCTTATACCAACATCAGTGTTCAGTGGACTACCATCAATGTATTACTTTATGGGAAACATGTCGTACCCAAAGGGAATAGTGGCATCATCTGGCATTGAGCTTATGTCCAGGGTTCTGACAACAGTCATAGGTCTCAGAGAGGCCTTTGTGAAGGATGTCAACCTCACATGGGGGGGTAATAATAGCACCCACCGTGTAATCATCTGCAAACATTGTCAGCCAGGCTGCTTTTTATTGGGCTGGTCCAAAGAGGTATGGATCCCAAACATGAGGGAACCCAGGTCCACAGCTGTAGAATTTCACTCATGACTGTTCAGCAGTCTGACATGGAGCTTGCTGCTTTCCCACTGTGGGTTCTATCTCTGAGCCAGTTTGCAAGACACTTACTGATGTAGGGGTGGCTGCCTACCTGAGTGTGTTTGTGTATGATTCCTGAATGGGGAGTGATATCCAAGGATTAGATGGGCAGCCTATATTGTTATCTATTCCATACTGTCACATAGTTATTGCACATGGTAAAATGCTTATAGGGCTGCAGAGTGTTTACATGTCCCTCTACAGTGGATAGCAACTGTGTGTCTTGTAATGTGGACACTGGGACATGTGCTGGGTGGGCAACAGCGAAAAGTAGCAAAACCCACCCCCCCATGGATATGGTTTTCACACAAACAGAACAACCCCTTCCACAGACAGGATACTGTTCTCACACACACACACACACATACACACACACACACACACACACACACACACACACACACACACACACACACACACACACACACAAACACACACTTGCTCAGACTGAGATTAGAATGGCTGCTTATCTATTTATTGCTAATATAGTGTTACCCATTTATCACAAGCACCACAGAGCTTATAGAGTGAAGGTTGTCCAAGGTACCTCTAAGGTGAGGAACATCATTAGCCTTTGTAAATTATGGCAATGGGTGATGTACTGGGTGAGAGAGGCCACAAAATACATTAAACTACACATATACACACTTACAGATGCACATTTGCCAGAATTGGGATTAGAACACCTAACTTACTAGTTATTTGCATTATAGTGTTATGCAGTTATTGCTCATGCCACAGAGCTTATGAGCCTAAGGCCTGATGAAAGGGACTTCTAAAGTGACTGATATTTGCAGGACTGCTAAAGTAGGAAAAGGGGAAGTGTACTGGGTTTGAATGGACCCAAAATCTTTAACTTATAAACACACACACTTTTACATTTGCCAAGACTGACATTAGAACTCCTACCTAACTAGTTATTTGTACTATAGTGTTACACAGTTATCACATGTGCCACAGAGCTTATAGGGGTGAGGCCTGATGAAAGGGACTTCAAAGGTGACTGATATCTGCAGGACTGCTAAAGCAGGGAAAGGGGAAGTGTACTGGGTTTGAATGGACCCAAAGTCTTTAACTTATAAACACACACACACACACACACACACACACACACACACACACACACACACACACACACACACACACACTTTTACATTTGCCAGGCCTGAGATTAGAACTCCTAACTAGTTATTTGTACTATAGTGTTACACAGTTATCACATGCACCACAGAGCTTATAGGGCTGAGGTCTGACAAAAGGTACTTTATGGTGACAGACATCTTCAGGACTGTTAAAGTAGGGCAATAGGAAGTGCACTGGGTGGGGAAGGCCTGTTCATTCCTAGAGCCTACTGACATTTCTCTAAGTGTATGAGCATGCCCAGTGTGACCTTCTATAGTAAATGTGATTGTTGTACTCCAGTCCGGTTTGTTTTGTGCTACAGCCATACCTCTCAACCTGTTGGTACAGAACATCTGGAGATAGCCTATCAAAAATAAGGAGACAATGGGCTATACAGTGATTGTGACTATTTCTATCAGTAATGTATGGGTTGCTAGAGTTACAAGGCTTGTTTTAGCAGACATCTGACATATATGACATTTAACACTGTCATGTATTGTTTCTGTACCTCGTGACATACCTCCTCAGATCATCACAGTGATTTACCAGAGGAATACAGGATGGATGATGCACACACCAATATTATGGGCCAAATGCTATGCATTCTTGCACAATCCAGCCTGTTGAGAGGTGTGCCTACAAGCAATTGACTGCTAGAGCTGTGGAAACAGTCCAACAACTTGGTGATATATTACAATGGTGGAATGTCTGGGAATTTCTTTTCTGGCCTGGTCTGATTTCCAGCCTATGGTTGGGTAATATAAGTCAGACAGGATCAGGGTGAAAGGCGGACTTCAGATAGATTTGTAGTGGATAATATATGTGAGAGAGGGTGTCCTGGCTCAGATAGGTTTGCCTATAGCTACAAGTACTTTGCATAGGGGTCTTCTCAAAGGTTGACTGCACCAGCAGGGTCTTGGGTGTGTCAGACAGTTTGACCAGCCTGGAGGGAGTGTGTGTGTGTGTGTGTGTGTGTGTGTGTGTGTGTGTGTGTGTGTGTGTGTGTGTGTGTGTGTGTGTGTGTGTGTGTGTGTCTCACATATATGTATGGCCCACCTCATTTTGCTTGGATGGCCACATTTTGGGGTCAGGATGTTACATAGGATAAGTGATCAGGGAAGTGTGTGTTAATCCCCATGGCTGTGGGTCAAGGTTCTATGGGTGCAGACATGTCACCATCTTCCAGGGTTAGGACTGCCTGCAATGAGTGCATTCCCATGTTTAGAATTCTAGCCCTGCCTGTCAACTGAATAATATCACAGAATGTCCAGATTCATGACTCATATATCTGGTTGGTTACCCAAACAAGTGTGGTTTTCAAGAAAAAATGTTTTGCAAGTCACTCAGGGTTGAAGTCAGATTTAGACAGTTGACACTGCAGTTTCAGACTTCATACCCTTAAGACACTCCATGCTACTACAATCATTCCATCAACTTTCTAACATTATTAGAGCAGTATTTCATAGGTGTCCTTCTCTTTGGACATGTTTCACCCCATTATTCATGGCTTTGTCCAGATTTCTGGCTCTCTGAGGCTGGCAGATGTTTTCCTACCAGTTAGCAGCATGACCTTTCTTTGCATTTTGTAGACTGTGTTATGTTGGTGTTATGTACCCCATGACACTCCCTAACAGGGCACTGCAAGTGAGGCATGGGCATTTTCCAGAGGCCTGTAGGCCAGGTGTGACAGATGCAGGCCATCTGTATTAAAGCAGTGCATTCTGATGATTATATGTTCTCAGGCTGCCAGCAGTGGACAACCCTGGGATGGCACCAGAAAGTTAACTGTGGTGTTACTGACAATTGCTTTCTGCTTGTGCTGAGCCATCACTCTAGTTAACAGCTGGATGCTGCTTAAGGCTAGGGACATGTCACTGCATTTCTATGGGACTATGGGGGGGGTGACACATCTGTACACAATACACATTTGCAGAGATTGTGCTGATACTTACTTAAGATTTTGGTCCCATTTAGCATAGTGGCTTGCCCTACCTTTGAGACTACAGGCATAACAGTATCAACCATAGGTCAGATTGTTCTGGCATAAACATATGTAGTTTCAGATGTTTTACCTTTCAGAGTCATACTGCTACTGCCAGACCTGCTGTGATATCACTGTGTAAAAGTCTGCAGGTGGGGATTTCATGGATGTCGCCATGTGAGGGCCTTTGCCAGACATTTCTGTATGGTTTTCTAAAGCTGATCTGCTGGGTGAGGCTGGGGGTGGGTATGGGACCCCCACTTTAACATCCATGCATGTGACCTATGACTCCCCATTTATTTGGCTCACCACATATACTGCAGTGATATTTGTCAAATAGGGTGGTACTGCATAGTGTGGGTAGGCCAGTACTTGGAAAACACTTCCTGCTGTCCCACAGAGCTATCAGTTGTCTGCTGCTATCCCAGTAAGTCACCCCATTCCCTTGCATGCTTGTATCAATACCATAGATATGCTATCAGGACATTCTACTCCATTCATTTAGTGTTAAGGAGACTAACTTACTTTGTGTCTGAGGCTGTTGTGAGAACGGTGCTTGAGGGCTGACTATGTTAGACGCATCCAGTACACTGCCTATACATGGTAAGGTATAGGTGGTGTGATGTTTGGCATCCATTTTACTGTGTGTGCAAGTGAAAGAGATCAGTCCCTTAAGCCCTACAGTGTCAGTGTATGTGCTATGTGTTGCCTCTTTGCCAAGGCCAGGGCATACTGGGCATGCCTCCATCTGCCTAGTCTACAGGGGCAGGCTCAGGATGTTCCTCCTCTGAGTCCCGCTATTCCTGTAGAGACCTTGTCAATGGTGGGGGGCTGTGTAGCCCATCCCCGTTTTGTTCCTGCTGCAGCCATTTCCACAGGATCATATTGTGTAGCATGGCACATACTATGAACATGTGTGCACATGTGACTGGAGAGTACTGCAAGGCTCCACCAGATATGTCAAGGCAGTGGAACCGTGACTTGAGCATCCCAAACTCATGCTCTATAATGATCCTGGTTTGTGCATGTGCCTTGTTATGGCATTCTTGTGTGGGTGTGTGTGCATTTCTGATGGGAGTCATCAGCCACTGCTCCAGTGTATAGCCAGCATCCCCCACCTGATGGCCATATGGGATGTCCCCACTGGTAAACGCCTGGTACAGCTGTGATGAATGTCAGATGTGGGAGTCATGATAGCTTCCAGGTCTGCCAGCACACACATTCATGATAATGCCCTGGGCATCGCACATGACCTGGCAGCTGATGGAGTGGAACCCCTTGCAGTTTAGGTAGACCCTACCCTGGTCACTGGGTGGTGCTTTGATGTGGATGTGCATGCAGTCTATACCACCCAGTACCTCTGGGTATTTTGCTACATGGTGGAAGGGATGCATATTGCTTGTCCTCTCCTCACGGGTGCTGGAGAAGCAAATGTGCTCAGCGGCATGTGGGCGGATGGCATCCAGGAACTGGCGGATTATCCTGGATGCAGATGCCTGTGAGACTCCCATGATATCCCCAGTTGGTCTTTGGAAAGTACCTGTAGCTAGTATTCTTAAGGCTACACCTTCAGTTAGTTCTGGGTCTGAGTTGAGGCCGGCACAGCTCAACAAGTTGCTGAAGTATGTCCCTGTCCACCCTGTAGTGCTCTACTCTCTCCAGAACATGTAGCTTATGGTATGTTACCCTGGGTCTGAAGACTCTTCTCCTCCTCCTCGGTCTGAATTGGTTGACAGCATTATCCTCCACACCACCCTCATTCTTTAGCACATACTGATAGAGCAAACCAACAGCAGCCCCTAACATATTTTCTTAGTTTTGTCAGTTTAAAATTCCCCCAAATCTGTGCCCCAGTGGTATAGAGTTTGTAGGGAAAAAACAGACTGAAAGGTGTTTGCATAGTTTATAGTAGTGTGCTGAGCTGCTGCCTGTGTAATTGGCTGATTCTGATATATTCCACCCGCCAGCTATGGTAGTTCTCCTTGACTGCCTTTCTTCTGATGTTTCCCCTTCCCAGTTCCTCCCTGTTTAAGCCCCTCTGCTCAAATGTAAATAGTTCTGCTTTTTCCTGTTTTTTTTTTTCTTTTTTTTTAGGCCCGGTGCATGCCACACCTGTTTAGATAAAGTAAATACTTTTAAGCAGAACTGGCCATCCCCTGGATGCAAACACGCTCTTCATTTCATGGAATAAGTCAATAAAGCCTCAGACCCACCCCTTCCTTAGCTGTGCTTAGCTAAGGGCAAACATGGGCCACCAAGCTCCAATGTACTTACAGCAAGCATGACACACCCACTTTTCATGTCATCTAGCTCTCCTGTATACACAGCCTTGTTGGTGCACTTACATGGTTAGGTGCAGTCTGACACTTAGAAGAAATTTGTGATTCAGTATAAATCCCCTCATTTGCATACACCACTGCCTTAATCCATAGTTACCACACTTACACTGGGCCTTTCCCCTTAAAAAACACTGTTCCCTGGTATTGTTTTCATTCTGCATGCCATTGACTATAATAGTAAAATGCAGAATTCCCTGAAAATTGCTTTTTCATATTTTTTTTATTCAGCACGATCCTGTTTGAGGGCTGCTGCCCTATGCTTAAATGGCCGAGATCGGCCGAAAAAAAAAATAAAGTTTTATTTTATAATATTTAAACTAGTTATCATGCCAATGGTCATATATTTGGCCATTGGCACAACTAATGGTTTAATACATGCTTTATTTCGAGCTGTCATGCCTCCATTTTGTAATTTGCAGAAATGTGTTCAGCTAGTAGCTGAACACATTTCTGCTTCTTACACTATTCCTGCACGGACACCTGCTGCTTGCTGAATCACTAATTCACCTCATTTGCATATTTTTCACCAGCAAATGAAGAAATTAGCATTATTTAGTGGTGTCCATGCAGGAATAGTGCTGCAAGCTCATGCACGTCAGATCAACTGTTTGATGAATCGCTCGGTGGCCATATTCCATGCAGGAGTGGCTACACTGTTCCTGCATGAAATAAAAAGCTTAATGAATCCTGGGGACATTGTAGTTGCAGGTTTGAATCTCATATTCTACAGTGAGTATTCAAAGATGTTAAAACCTGTGTGTAACCTGGAAAAATGTGTATGATGATTAATGTTCTTCAGAAAGAAATTATCTCTAAACTATTCTGAGCAATGTGTGTCACTGTTATTTGAGATATACATCACTCATAAATAAATACTGTTCTGAGCAGTATATATCACTGCTCTTTCAGAAATACATCATTCATTTCTCGTTTCTTTCTTCAGGCAATGATAACCAAACCAGAAAACATGTTCAGTGCATCGAGCAAGTGCACATGCTTGAGGAGCAGTGAAGGGAGAAAGGTAAGTTGATTATTTTTTTCTTTTCTATGAAATTAAATGCATCTTACCCTTGTTACAGACCTATTATTTCACACTAACATATAATGCTTAGACTGCAGAAATAGAACAAAATAGTAGGTAAACACCGCTGAAGGAAGTCCAAAATAAATGAATTAGACTCAGGTAAAATATGGTCGAACCATAATAAAAGAACAAATGAAAAACGAACAGTAAAACTTTATTACGACAAACAGTCAAATTCTCAGGTACCAGACAAGCGCTTTTGGCTTATAGCCTTCTTCAGATCCTAAGAATACTGGTCCTGAGGTCATTTTTAAAAAACTGTAGACCAATCAAATCAAAAGATCCTATCCAAAAGATATGTTTCACATAAAACTAAAAAATCCAGTTAAAAACAGTGTCCCTTGTCCACTTTCCTTCTTCATCCAATCCAAAGTGCAAACTCCAATGATCCTTTTCTTTCCACCTATCAAATATAATTATTAATTCTCCCTATTTTGAGCCTCCTCAAATCAGACAGGAGACTATATGCTCCAATGAAACAATTTTATGTTTTCTTCCTGACCTATCATAAAATTTTTAAACGTTCCAGTTTCGTCATATGGAATCAACAAAAATTAATACTTTAAGCTATTCCCTTGGCTTCAATAAACAAAAGGGAATTCCATGAATACTTCCAGATACTTTTGGCAAACTCATAACTTCAAACCTTCGTTCCTCATTTCCAACATGCTCTTCTGCCAATTAATTTAATTGAATCTATCCTCACCTCCTTGGTAGCCAATCGTAATGTCTCATTCGTCCTCAAAGCTTTGACTGATTTGCATAATCTTCTTCCTTGTTGCGAGTGATTTTCAGCCATTCTTATTAACCAACCAGCATAGCATCCAGCCAATCTGATCTTACAACTTGCTCTTCCTGTATCGGCAGCCTCCAATCATGCGGGAGACTTCTGTTGACCAATATAATGAAGAGAAATGGACAACGCCTCTTTTGTTAGCCTATTAGGACACAGCTCAATCTTTCATTGAATATCTCCTTTTCAAAAACACAGTATGATTCAAGATACCAAATAAGGCAACTCAGATCACCCTGTTGATCTAACTCCATAAGAGTAATATATCAGAATTCACCAAAAAGCACAATAAACTAAAGAAGGACCTTTGTACTTTGATGCGTACCTCTGTTTCTACAATGCATTCTCCAATTTACGGCTTCCCTTCCCATAAATGGCTTTGAAGCCAATATTCTCTATAATAGAGTGGTTAAATGTAGTCTTATATAGATTCCAACAATGCCATTATTTCCTCACACTTAATCTTTGTTTTTTGAGGAAGGGTTTTAATGGAACAAACCCACAGACTGCAGAAATACACTTCATGCATCAATAAAGTAAGTGAAATTGTCATACTATTGCTGTGCTTAAACTGTGATTTAAATCTAAACATGTTGAACTGTCATGTAGCATTAAGCCATTGTTTCAGCACATGGTTTTTGTCTTGTATTTCACAATCTAAGTAAGAGTTGGGTTTGTGTAGTTGCCACACATATGTTGAGGTTGATGTTTTGCATACAAGCATTAGTACTTTGACTGTTGCGTATAATGCATGGTTTGACACATTTGTACATGTGGTTCTGTTTTATAGTGACTGATCTTTTGTGCATAGCCTGCATTTTCACAGATTGAATGGGTGTCTACTGTGTTAGTGTTTACATTGCTGTTGGCAAATTGTGTGGCATACCCTTCAATTCAACATCGGTATTGCATCTGCTTACAACACCTTGGGTATTTTTGTTAAAACAGTGATAGCCTAGGTTTATTGACAATTATGCACCTAGACTTTTCTTTGCAACAGTTCATGGACAGCATGCCCTGCAGTTCAACATTGGTAGTGTATCTGCCTAAAACACCTTGGGAGTTTTAGTTAAAATGCTGTTCTAGCCTAGGTTTACTGACACTTGTCCAGACAGACATTTTGTTGCAACAGTTCATAATCAGAAAGCATCATCAGGAAGTTTGCATTTGCAGGCCACTTCATGGTACTAATTGCAGGTAGGTAATGCATGCAGTTATATACATACAATACTGTTAGTATAACATATATTACATTCTCATATGTCACAGGCTGTGGTGACTGAACATAAAGAATATTTGTTAATGCTATCTTCATTATATGGATGTGTGCTCAGCCAGTTATCATGCTGTTTGGCTCAGATGTTTTTCAAACGGGCTGTCTAGTTTTCACAATATTGTCATCACTTTCTCCTCATTTTAAAAATGACACTTGGTTGCTGTTCATATGAATCACTGCATGCAGACAGCACATTCTCTAAATTTCTATATTCATAGATTTTTACAATGCTAGTAACCCAAGTGGGTGTCTCTAAGACTATACGAGTTTTCAGAAAAACTGATGTGGGACCAGGTTATTCACCTCCCTTCCACCTTCATATTCCCATATTATATTTTGCACATATGTTTACCTTTGTTGCAATTATTGACCATTGCCATGATTTATTCTGCAGACATGATGAAATGTGCCAAATGTATGGATATTTTATGATGTGGGATATCCAAATGAGTGGCCATTTTATGATGCAGGACACCTGCAGATAAGCTGGTGGCTACTGCTTGCAATACTTCCTTGCTCTCATTATACTTGTATGTTAACCAGTGTACATTGTTGAAATCTATGTGCACAACTTAATATGTTTTGTAAGCTATAGTGCTATATTTTTGTAAATACTTTTACATATCATCGGTGTGTGTATATGTAATGACCTTGATTTCATGTATGTTTCATTTTTGCCTGACAGTCATACATATACACCTACACCTGTGTGTTGTCATTGACATGGCATATATGTGTAATATATATGTATCCACTGCACATTTGTTTGGGTTGTGTATACCTACTCGTGCATGTAGCAGACATTTTGTTGCTTTTTCTATAGTACTTCTGTTTGGCACAGTGCTTGGTTGTTTGCCTTTCACACCCACGGTTGTAGGGTCGGTTAGGTTCTTTGCTTGAGTTATCTAACATCTTTAGATCTGCATTTTCTCATCTGTGATGTTGCTTGACTTACATTTGCACTGCTCACAGACTACTTGGATATGTGTTTATTTATCCAATGTGTGCTGTGATCCTTATTTACAGCCCTACAACACACTTCTACCATTGCTCATACACATCCAGATATGACTGCCAGACAGTTTGCAATATGTCATAATGAAAGTGCAAAGGTGGATATGTTTTTCTGCATTTCACCATGGCTGGTATGCATCTCCACCCTGTTTGACAACTTTGCATTGCCCGTGTTGTGCAGTGTGCAGTCTGTGTAGCTTACCTGTCCTTACTCTTTTTACAGCCTTTGTCTGTCATGTGTTGTGCTATTTTTTCTATGGGTATACCTGCTGTGGTGTCATTCTCATCCTCTTTCCTTATATTTATCTTTCCTTCTATTCTTAAAAAAGGGCCTATTCCCACCAAAAAAAATGTCCATGCCCTTCTGACTTTTCCTCATATTTTCCTATTCAAACATCCTTCTTGTGTATCCCTCTTTTTCACCCATACCCTGCATCTTCTTTTCTATTTTCCAGTTTCTTTGAATGTGTGTGTTACTTGTAATGTCCTTCCAGATCACTGTTGCAGTATTCTTTACATTTGGCATTCCCTGCCTAGGGCAGCCCAACATCCAGCCAGTATACCAAAGCCCTAGATTTCTTTAAGGTACACTGTATGTCACACATATGATCCTTGTGTAGTATAGGGCATAAAGGTAACATCTGGATGTACCACCTTCAGAACTTCTTTGCACCAGTCCGAACACCATTTCTTGATTGTCGGTCTGAATGCCTGCGTCCCATTGCTGGTTTATGAGCCATTGCAGATAAGTACCCCATTGGGGTTTCTTTTTTACTTGACTTTTTGTTTGCTTATGGGGTTTCATATCATCCAGGAAGGGTAAATGCCAAAGCGGGAGACAGATTAGCCATAGAGACTGCCATGAACAGTGTTTGTTTTGCCCTGGTGCCTGACATGACCATACATCCTGTTCTATCTGTCAGGCTTTTGTACCAAAGACTTTGTATAGTAGACTATCTTCTTTGGTGCTGTATCTTGAGAATCAGTGACTTAAACTTCTAGCAAAAGATACTATAGAGAGAACTTCCCACCCTGAGGGACAACCATAAGGTAAGAAGAAGGCTACAAAGCTTAGGCCAGAATCTTCCAATGTCCAGCCTCTGCTGGACATTTCTCCAAGGTGAGTGAATGCCCTGAGGTTCTCCCGGCTTTGTTGTTGGATTCCTCTGCTGCAATCAGCTAGGAGGCCAGTGGGGATCCAGTTTTAAGCACATCCTAGGAGACTTTGCAGACATTCATTTTGTACATTCAGGGGAACCATGTTTGATCATTTCTGAGGGATCTAGGGATGTTCATCAGATTTTAGCCAAAGAGGTTCTTACTACTGTTATTGAATGTGGTGCTGGGTCAGAGCCTTCCAAGTTTTACAAGGCAGACATCCCATTAAAGAAAAAACAAACAACTAAACATGTTTCTTCTGTCTCAGGGATCCATGGAATGAGTGACAGGCCTTCACTCAGTGTTTGTTTAAAGCTTTGAGGGTACTGAAACCTCCTCAGGAGGTTTCTGTTCCAGTTCCCTCTTGGTCCTATACTCTGCTTAAAAGACTCAGGGAAAAGGTTTCTTCTGAGGAGGAGTTGAATTCTAATGAGGAATCCCTTGCTTACTTTTCTTAAATTCCTTCTTCTTTGGACTATGCATCAGCGGAAGAGGAATCTGCCAGTACTAATACTCCCTTTGAAGAGATTTCTTTTGGGGACATAATCTACAGGATGGTGGAGTTTTTTTTGTTTTTTTTTTTATGGGATTGTGCTCAGGTTCATGAGCTCCATATGCGGTACTATGAGTTGCTGCAGATGGTATCTCCTAAACCTTCTGCTGTTCCTCCTGTTTTGGCTGCTTTGTTGGATGTGTTATCCAGTGCCTCTAAAGCTCCTGATTCTCAGCCCCCTGCTCCCAAGAAACCTGACAGGTTTTTTAGGGCGCCTGAGGACTGTAACTTTTTGTACAAGTGTCATGCTGTTGACCCCTTAGTGGTGTCTGTAGCCTTTGACAAGACCTCTCAATTGCTTCCTTTTCCCAAGTTACTGACTTCTGATAAAGACAGCAGAACCATGGGAAGGCTAGGTAAGAAGGTTTACATCTCAGCTACTTTGGCTTTTAGGGATTTTAATTATCAGACCCATATGTCCAGGTATGTGTTGGCTTTCCTATCTCAGGCATGTCAGGTTACATCTGATCTTCCAGACTCTGAAGGTAAAACTGCTCTTTCCCTGTTAGGGACACCTTCACAGGTGGTTCATCATTCAATCAAGTGTAGTTATGATGCAGCAGATGTTTTTGAGCTGCTGATTTTAGGTCAGTGATGAGGAGGTATTCCTGGCTTTGGCTTCAACCGTTGCCTGATGATATCAAGGCTAAGTTGATGGCTGCCCCTCTTGATAGTAAAGAATTGTTTGGAGAAGCTGCTGCTGATTTATTTAAGTACCTTCATGATAAGGGGATGGCTTTACAGGAACTCAAAAGCATGTTTGATTCTCCTGTTCCTAAATTTCAGAGAAACTACTCCAATAAGCCAGCCTTTGTTTAGAGGCAATCTTTCCCTCCTCTTAAGGGCAAAAAAGGGTGGCAAGCAGGCTTCTTGTGCTAAGACTACTCATACTTCAGGGTCTCAAAAGTCTTCCTTTCCAGATAAACTAGGTGTCTGACTAACCATTTCTTCCAAGCCACATTCATCTTTCTCTTCACTTCTCTCTCTCTCCCTATTCGGCTACAGATTACTCAGGATTCTTGGGTTCTTTCCATTATTCACCAGGGGTATTTCATGGTGGGCAAATCTCTTCTCCTTTTTATGGACATTCCTCAGCCTCCTCAGAAACAACTCCCCATTTTCCCAGGGGTGCTTCAGGACCTTTTGACTCAGGGTACTATTCAAGAGGTGCCTGTGTCTCAAGGTGGGAAGGGGTTTTACTCCAGGATGTTTCTTGTACTCAGAAAATAGGGTACTTGGAGACCAATTCTAGACCTTTTTCATCTAAATACTTTCCTGAACGTGCCCACTTTTTGAATGTTATCCCTTCAGACTTTGTTTCCTCTTTTGTTTTCTCAGGCTTATATGGTGTCTCTAGATCTGAAGGATGCTTATCTCCATATTCCAATCCATCCCCTTTTCAGGAAGTTTTTGCATTTCTCTGTTGCTTTCTGACATTTTCCGTTCTCTGCTTTGCCCTTTGGCCTTTCTACTGCCCCAAGGGTATTCACCAAATGCTTCACTCCTGTGATTGATTTTTAAAGGTTTTAGGGGATCCAAGTATTTCCTTACTTAGATGACTTCCTGTTTCAGGCATCCTCTCTAGAGACCTTGTTGCAAAATCTTCATTTTTGCTATTTCCCTTCTTCAGACCTTGGGGTTTACAATAATCTTCAAAAAGTCTTCTCTGGCTCCTTCTCAGGACCATATTTTTCTAGGTTGCAGGATTAAGATGGTGCCTATGCTGCCATCCATGGCTCCTACCAAGGCCTTAACTCTCATTTCTTTCTTTCAAACTCTTCTTCCTCTGGTCTTCATTACAGCCAGGGAGTTTCCTTATGTTTTCCCTCCCTTTCTTCTCATTCCAAAAGTCCTGTTCACAATTCAGCAGGACCCTCCCAAAATCTTGGTGACTCCCTTTTGGCTGAAACAGCATTGGTTCCCTCTTATTCTGCATTTAGCCAAGGGTAATCATCACAAGTTATCTCACATCATGGACCTACTCACACAAGACAAGGAATCTCTCATCCATCCCCACTTATCCATTCTTCAACTGACACTGTGGGTGATAGGATTTTGATTTCACATAGACACCTGTTTTCTGTGGACATGCTTAAGGTCCTACAAGAGGCCAGGGAACCCAGTACTAATAAATCCTACTTATCCATATGCAAGAAGCTTTCTGTTTGCTGTCTCTCTCATAACCTGGATCCACTTTCTGTGGCTGTCCCTTTGTTTTTTTTCTCATTTGTGTGAATTGCTCAATGCTGGGTTGGCTTATTCTTCTGTTAAGGCCCACGTATCAGCTGTCTCTGCTTGTCTGCCTTTATCTCTTCCTTTAACTTCTAGGTTTGAAGCTAAACAATTCCTTAAAGGTGTCCTTCATATTAGGCCTCTCAGAAAGCCTATTCCTCCTCCCTGGAATCTTAATTTTGTTTTGCAGAAATTGACTCAGGCTCCTTTTGAGTCTACATCTTCACCTTCTTTGCAACATTGTTCTTGGAGGACTGTTCTTTTGTTAGCCCTTACTTCTGCCAGACAGGTGTCTGAGCTTCAAGACCTTATGGCTTCTCCTCTTTTTTTGGTGCGTCATAAGGACAGGGTGTCCTTGTTTACTAATCCGTCTTTTATGCCCAAGATGATGAACGAGTTGTTCCTTAATCAGTCTATTCATTTGCCTCCTTTTTTCCCTTCTCTGCAATCTGCCAGTGAGAAGGTGCTACATACGTTGGATGTGCATAGACAAGTCAGATTTTATTTGGATAAGACTAAAGCTATTAGGAAATCTGATCAGCTTTTGTTTCCTTTCATCCCAGGTCTTTGAGATAGCTGTATCCAAGCAGATTATTTCTTCTTTTTGTTATTCTTTTCATGGTAAGAGCCTTCATTGTTCGTTAAAGGCTCATTTTACTAGAGTTATGACATCTTCTGGTGCTTTTCTCAAGGTTTTGAATATTAACTCTATTGTCGAGGCAACTGCTTGAACTTCTGTGCATACTTTTACTAAGCACTACAAGTTGGATGGAATCTCCAGAGCTAAGGCTAGAGCTGGTTTTGCTGGAACATCCTTCATGGCCTCCTCTGCTGGTCCTTCCTCCACCCAAGTTTCTTCCTGAGCTTTGGCACTCTCCCAAATGAAAAGAGTACTGTAACAGTCATATGGAAAGACATAGTACAGTTGTGTCAAATTTTACCATAATGTTAGATGGCCTTTCCTTCAATGTTGCGCTATTCACTCCCTCCCTCCTCCCCCGGTCAGTTTTTCTTTTGGATGTATTGGTTACCTTTTGGGTTTCCTTGGACTGGCATTCCTACTGGAGCTTTCAGTTCTGGGGATGGTACGTCTGGACATCACATTTATGCCTTATGCTACGCGAGAATCATACATGTAACATACGGTGTACCTTAAAGAAACCTAGGGCTTTGGTATAATGGCTGGATGTTGGCTCCCCTAGGCAGGGAATCTCAGATGTAAAGAATACTGCAGCACAACTGTAATTTTCCCCACACAAATCACAAACCCATTGTTAGCAAATGTTAGTCATGGCAATGTGGCCATTATAGCCATTTGCTTTTAACTTTTTTTATTAGAAATTTTACAGATTCCATAGGAATCCATAAGTGGAAACAGGTGTATTTTATTAGTACATGTCTTACAGCGATATCTGTAGTTGTCCCTAAGCTTGATGATAAGTATTGCAAAGGAAATGGGTCTTTAAAGCAAGTATATTTGGTAGTAAATGAATTAAAGAAACATCTGTAGTTGTCTATAATGTTTCTGGAAAAAGTTCTGAAAATATGTATTACAAATGTCATGCAGCTTACATTGGGATAGTTAACATTTTTTTAATCATAATGGAGTCAGTTGCATTCCATAGTTGTCCTTAACCTTACTGCACATCTTTTTGTTATAGATATTTGTGTATAACTATCAGGATGTATGACATTTTGTAACTTTGTTAATGTATAATTTGATTTGACAATGATTTCTCACAGATTACAGGTTTGTTTAGTGCAAGATTGCTACTGTGATACTGCCTTGTGTGCCGAGCTATTCTGAGTTCATATTTACATATTACTACAATGTTATCTGCAAGTTTAGAGCTGATATCAGCATAATGTGCCAAAATCCACAAACTTCATGGAATCCAGCCCACAAAGTCAAATTAACAAAAGCTGTCTTTGAGGATTTGTCATACATAATTTTTCCTGAGTTATTGAATCTTGTAGGGATTTTTTAAATTTTAAGAGTATGTTATTTTGTGTATTTATGAAGGATTTATATTAGCACAGAAGCTTTTATACATGGGGAGAGCGTGCATTTTCTGCGCTTGGGAATTGAGAAGCTATACCTATATTTGTACATTAAAGGTATGTTTTTGAGTCAGATGAATCAATGTCTGTTGTTGATATGCTGAGTATGAAAACATTAGTAGGAGAAATTACAAGATTCTGGTTAAGAAAGAATATATTTTTCCAGCTATGTATTTGAGACAAAAATGTTAGATGGTTCATGTAAAGGCTCCATATATCACATTCACTGTCTTGACTGTAACTTATATTGCTTTACACAAGCAATATTGGAAATAATGTCTTCTGACACAGATAGTTCCAAAAGCCTGCATAAAAGCTTTTGCTGGAAAAGCAGTCAGCGCATTTTTTCTAATATTTACAGTCAGCATGTGCTTTATAAGCAGTCAATAGATAAATGGTCATAAATTCTGAGATATGTTGTGGAACTCAGTTAGTTACTGCTTCAAAAACAAATATAACTGCCATTGTCCATGTTAGGTTTAGGCATTGAAATGATTGAGCTGCGTCTGCAGAGTGACAATATTACATTATAAATTTTTTTCTTCTGTTTTTGTGCACTGAATGCACATATTATGACTATTTGAAAAGAAATTTCCCTTATTAAAAAGCAAACATTTAGTAAAGTTGAAACATTCAATCTGCCGTTTGCTTTTCATCCTGTACAGGGGAATTAGAGTGCTAATAACATGCAGATGATATTTAAATTAGTTCTTAGTAATGCAGTACAATGTGTACATTTTACACACATGGTAAGTTTAGGATAATATAAACACATTTGGTTATGTTTTTTTATTTTGCAAAGCTTAATGAGCAAGGTGTTCAAAAGATATTAAGGATCTGGTTTGCTTTTTGTAATACGGCGTGGGAATGATTCTGACAAGCACTGATCTCAAGGGACTAACTATTCAGAGGGAAAATATAGGCTACTATTTAATAGCAATGATTGCACAATATTATATACAAAAATCTGATATGCTGAAAGAGTTTTTCTGTGTTCTCATCTATTGTTCCGTTAGTTTTAGAAAGCAGTGTTCTCTTGAGATTATGTGATACTTAACCTTTGGCTTAATAATGGTCATAACAAACAGCTCCTTATGTCTTCTCAGTTTTCACAGCCTTCTATAAATATTTTTTCACAGTTACATGCTATGGTTTTACAGAATTAGGAACATATGCCTGAACTGTAGTAATGCTGTTGGCGTATGTAGCATCTCTCTTGGTAAGTAAGCGTACCAACTGACTTATGAATGAAGGTGACCTTGCATCATACCAACACTTCAAATATACTGCACTAGTATACACATCTATATTCTTCTCCAAAAGGATAATAACATTTATTCAAATACCTATGGTAGGAAAAACATTTCCTCTGCAAAAATATTATTTATAATGTAGCTCTCTGTTTAAATCCTGTTCTACCAGATTTCACTTCTGAAATAACCTGAAAAGTAAGCCTTCTACTGATAGACATCTTCACAAGCAAATGCCAATATGCTCCTGGCTTATTAGCTCTGTTAACCAGTTAAGCCAAATGGAGAAAGTGTCCCTTTACAAGAACACTGTCTGGATACATTATTTGCTCAGAGGCAAGCAGTAAGCAAACAAGGCTATAAACACTATACCCCTGACTAAAAGTGCCTGCTTGTTAACAGCTCATTGCTTTAATCCTCTGTGCTAACTTCTTAACAATGATATTTGGCATTATAAATGTGCTTATAACTGAATATTGTAAAATTTTTTTACTAATTCACTCTTGGAATATTTGCTATTAGCATTTTGCTATGGGTCAGTGTGCTTGTTATTTTCTGCTTTTCGCAGCTTTGCTGTGTTGTTATAAATTGCCTACATTTTTGCAGCACTGCTCATCACACAGCTGCATTTAACCATGGAGTATATAAGCACAGGTACACAGAACCTTAAATTTCTCTGTATAACCTACTCCACAAATTCTTAGTCTACATAATATTCAGTAGTTGTATAAAGAGCCCTTGGTTTGTGCAAACAGGCAAATTGCTGTTTATGTGCAGATTTAGACTTCATTTAAGACAGATAGCATTCCAGTTAATCAAACCCTAATCTGTTGCAGTTATTCCTTTTTCAGCCCACATTAGTAAGTAACTGGAGCAAAATATTTGCACTTTTTAACCTTCTCTGCAGCCAATTAGGTTGAAATGGGAATCCAGGAACACTGCAGTAATTGTCTCATGTTTACTTACAACCACCTACTACTTAAATAAAGTGACACACTGTGCAAGAGATGTAGCTCTATTATGTTAATGGAGGCAAAACTATCATATGAATGTACTCCAAAGAACAAGCAGGTTGTGAGTTCCACACATCACAGTACGCAAATCACACACACAGCTCAGACAAAACACACAGTCCTACATATTCCAAGGGTCTTAAGAGTAACCTACATAAACCACAGAGGCCTCCTAAATGCAGGTTAACAACACCATCAGCAACCTCACAGGCCCACATCACAGGCTGTACCCACCATGAAATATACATCTAGGAATCATACTTACTCATTTCAAAAGTCCATTAGGCAGACCTCTACACGATCCAGTATCCTTGTCATAGGAGACTCCGTAGTGAATCATACATTTACATCACTTACCAGGCTGTACAAAGAGAGGGTCGTGGTCAGTTGCCTATCTGACACCAGGATTCATCACTTTTCACAAGCACTTAAGTCCTTATATAACAAGTACACATACAATGCAGTCATTCTATCAGTGGGTGTAAATGACTTGAGCTGTACCTTTCTGGAATAAATGAAGGGAGACATGATGTAGCTCTTGGAATATCTGTTTGAGATGAGTATGAACCTTGTCGAGTATTTTTTTACCATTACCAAGGATAATACTGCAATATGAATAAATGATAATTGGCTTCAACAAATGGCTTAGCTGCTGGTGTCATTCAAAGGGAATACACTACATGTCAACCAAGAAAGAGACAGCAGATTATGCTAAGTGCTGTGCCAGGGATGGTCATCACCGTATAGATATAGAGATACATACATACATTTATATACAGATACACAATTACAAGATCAGTGAAAGCACTCCATCAGTGCAGGGCTCCAATGTCAATAACTCTTACTAGCCCATGACATTAGACAAATGCTCTAAAGGTTCATATGTCTCTACATTCTTAAAATAACTTAACTCCAGACTCGCTAGAAAAGATACTGAGCTGGAACTCCTCCACATCTGACTTGCTATTAACAAAACCCCTTATCACATCATAGTTAACTATATTATCTCTTCTATGTCCCTCTCGGCCCATATCGTCTACCTAACTAGTATGGAGTCCCCTATGTGTTAAGCCCAACACCATTCTTCTAAAGACTTCAAGTATCCCTCCATAGACTAGGAGATTTATACATGCTGGGACATGTGTGTCAAAGACATCTAGACATCATCAATAAAAACTCTCTTGACCAGTCAGTCCACTCCCCAACCAGGGTGTGATAAAATCCTGGATTTGTCCCTTACTAATATGGTGCAGCTGTGGTCCCCATCAATTGTAACAGCCAAGTTGGTCAAGTGAGATACATTCACTGTATGACTGAAGCCTGAAGCATCCTCCTGTATCTTGATATTCATAGATCATGGAAAAGCTAATTTCATAAAACCGAGTGAAGAACTGGCTAAATTCAGAAGACCCTCCACCTTGATGACCCCACACTGTTTATGCAGAATTTCTTACTGCCAAATTCTATATATAAACAAATAGTTGCATAGATACAATTGCCTCACTCAGAATAAACACAATACCACATTTAAAAAAAAATCTGTAGTGTAACCCTATGCTAGACAAGGTATATAATAAAATAAACACTCCTCGTATGCAAAATAAATCTAACTTTCAAGAGCCAAAAATGGTCTTGCTAAAGTAAACAAAGAACTTTGGATCCTGACTAAATCATGCAAAGCCAGGTAAAAATAGTCACCCAAATGAAAGATAACCATAAAGCCTTCTTTAACTATGTAAGACATCTCAGAAACAATGTCCATCGTGTGCAGTGTTAATAGTAAATCATATCAGATACTCAGATCCAGAGAACATAGCCAATCTACTGCCCAAGAAATTCAGCTTTAACTTCACAACCCTCTCATCTCCAACATTCTCACATAGAATACCCAGATTTACACGCCTGACCCTAATCTCCAAGACCAAGCTCTCAAGCCATTATTTAAGGCCAAGAAAAGTATGCCTGTGAGGCTGGATAACATACCTGGTGGTGTACTGGTTAGCCTGATGCATGACTTGTCAGACTCCCAACAGAGGCTATTCAATATTAGCCTCAAAACAACTTTATGCCAGATGAATGAAGGATAGCAAAAGCCATTCCCCTGCACAAAGGTGAGGTTTCAGTGGGCCTGGGTAATTAATGACCCATAGGTCTGACCAGTCTCATCTGTAAGGCTATGGAAAGGATCACTAAGGAAATAATAAATAGACATATCAGTAACCTACAGACTCTCATCTCAACCCAACTCTTTACCTGTTCAATTTCTTTGAAAAAGTCACTGAGGGAATGAATGAGAACAAATAAGTACACACTGCGTATCTGAACCTCTCAAAGATGCTTGTCAACATTCCACACTCAGGTGTCACAGACTTCCCCAGCTAAATGTTAACCCTTATGTAATTCACTGGACAGCAAAATGGCTCACAATTAGAACCCAAGCATTAATGGTGAGTGGTTGTGTCTTCTCCAAATGACCTGTCGCTAGAGGAGTGCCACACAGCTCAGTCCTTGGGTGACTCCTCTTTGGAATTTACCTCTCAGATCTGTCAAAGATAATGTTAAGCGTTTATGACTGACAAAGTTTCCAGGTGACTGCAAACTTGGTGCCATCATAAACTCTATAGGAGATATCAGGATCCTAAAAGGGGAGCTATCCTAAACAAATAACTGGTGTCAAAACCATGGATTAAAACTTGATGTCAAGAAATCTATGATGGTATCATTCAGCAAGCATGACTCCCCTTGTAACATTGACAATACCCTCATGAAAATTGATCCCATAGATACAGATCTGAGAATCTATATTAACAATGAACTGTCTTTTAATCACCACATGTAAGGAAGTCCTTTTTCATCACACAGCCCATTTATAAAGGTATTGTGTAATTGTTCTACTGTACCTGACACTCAGGCCAATCATTTAGTATAATGTCCCTTTCAATATGTAGCTGTCCAAACCCTTGCTACAACTAGAATGACCACAATACTTTCTCATTAGAAAATCAAGTGCTGAAATCAGAAAAATTAAGCAGACAGTCTCAAAGCCTTATCTGTCTTCTTATCATTCAGGTTATTGAGAGATAACCTCTGCCTCATAAATAAAGCCTCAAGATCTGTCAAACCTATAACACAGTCACAATTCTAAAGGCATCATAACCACCTACTCAATGTATCACTGAATATACCACTCCTTTGGAACTTTCTTCCACTTGACTTAAAGCAGAGTACATTTGTTACTCTACATGTAATTACTTCAACCAATCCTTGTTTTGCCCAGTTATGGATATTCATATTGTGAAATATCAGAGCAAATAATTACCATGGAAACACAGTGCTAGGCTTCTTAAGATGCTCACAGATCATTAGCCCAGAAAGTACTTATGAAACTATAAGTTATCTGTCTGCCTTTATTAGAGATGCTGTAATTAAATAAGTCTTGTTTTGTGTAAGAATAATAACAGGTAGCCATTAAATGTTCCTTCTTCATGTCACAAGTCCTACTGGAATTTTTTTTGTAGTACTGTAAACATGTATGGAGTATTAGATACATGTTAGCCTCTCTTCTTGCACCTTTTTTATTAGTTGTTACAGTCTTCCTTCTTCCTGGAAAACAATTTTACAATTCTCCATATCAAAAAAAAACTAAAACAATGAGTGAGAAGGTCACTGAAAAAATCAATCAGTAAAAACAAAATGAAAACTCCAGCCAAGCTAGAACTTCCACTGAGTGACCTCCCAAACCTCTTGTATCAGAGGCACATGGGATACATGCAAATGATCCTTATGAACATTTTGTTTTGTTACACAACTCTATAAAACTGTTTTCGGTCATCAATGAATTGTTTATTTTGTATGTTTCATTTGACTGTGCTGCTATCTTTACTTTATTATTTGCAGTAATGTACGATAACTCATGGTCTGTTCCGAGACTGCCCATTGCTTTTATTACATTTATCTTTTTTGTTGATCTTTCCCCGTCTATACTCTTCTAACATTGGCACTTCTTGTCTTAATTGCTTTATAGTTTTCTCTGTTTGTTACTTCCATGACGGTATTTGATTTCTTCCCTTCCATTCCCTTATTGTCCTGTGTTTGTGTGGTAAGAATGTGTTATTAATTTAGCTGCATGGTAATATATCTTATTTACTTCTGTTATATCACATGGATTTCAGTTAATAGTCTTGATTACTGTGTTCTTTTGTTTTATCACTCTTTTAACATTTTGGGTCTTACTGACTTTCTGTAGTCTCATTCTTTCATTGATCTTAATGTATCTATGCATCTCTGTTAAATCAAGTAACTCTTCACTTAGATAATTTTCTTCTAAACAAAGGCTCTTTGTGCTCCATTGCATCTGGGCATTCTACAGAAAGTTCCAGAATATCCTCCTGCAACATATTCTCTTCAACTTCATCCTGCATTATAAATTATTCTTTCACATGGGAACTCACATACCTATCATCACTCCAGAGCATCGACTGAGTCAGAGTTGCTACTGTTTTCTGCTCCTTCCCTTGCTATGTAACTCCAGCTAAACTTCTTTACTGGTTTCCTACCTAAAGGAACATCGAACAAGGAGTCTAACAGGTGTCCAAGTCCGAGTGTTTGCAGGAGATCCCAGTGCAATGAAAGTACTGACTGGCACATGCTGGCTGAGTTTGGATCCCCTGGCCCATGCAGTGGGCACACCACTGTCCCATCTCACCTGTCCCATCAAGGAGTTGGAGTGTGAGTGTACCTTATGGGTTTGTCTGGGCAGGGTGAAGCCGGAAGAAACTCTGGTGGAGGTCTGTAGCAGTCCTGATGTGCAAATCAGTCATCTGACCTAGGTATAGGGGCAAAATACTAATCGAACCATCTAATAGCTGGTTCTTGATAAAATTTCCGAGTATATCCTTAATAAAAATAGGTTTGGGCAAAACAGGATGACACATTGTTAAAAATCATGCAGTTCTAAAAATAAAGTTGACACTGGTGTAGACATTTAAAAATAAAACAAATAGTGATTTGACTAGTAGGAAGAAAAGATACTGTTTGTTACAAGAAAAATATATAAGCTATTGAAAAAAAGACTCTATAAAAACTGATAGAGGAAAATATATATACTAGAGGAGAAAAACTGTAAAAACAGAAAAAATAAGTTATTAAGCTAGAAAAATCATTATTTACAGAAATATATGGAAAATAATCTTCAGTGTTTATTGTATGCTTTGGAAATTTCTAAAAGTATCCTACTCACAAAAACAGTGAAGGTTGGCTGTAGGAAAGAAAAGGAAAAGCATAGTGATAAACTCAATCATGAAAGAAAGAGAATCTGTGCTGAGCTGTGCTTTTCAGTCTGTGAGATTAAATCAGAGGGTTAGTGTGAAACAAACTCTCAGTAGCAGTTACTTAGAGAAATAAAATGTTTGCATGTAAAAGTTAAAGAATTGTCAATATCAAAATCAAAATAAAACCACTGGCATGCTTTGACTTGTTAAGATGAAGAAATGGGAGTAAAAGACTAACATCTATATATTTAAGTGGAGAATACATGCCTCCATCTTCACCAGTACACAGGCAAACATATTCCTGATTTGGTAAGTTTGAAGATAAGCAATGGAAATTTAAAAAAATGGACAATGGAAGGACAATATACTCAAGAAGACCATAAAAAAGATACCCAGAGTATAGAGGGAGACAGATAACATAATTTATCCTCATTGTACTCACATTTTGAGTTTCAAAATTACTTACTTACCTTTTAGGATAAATAAATACAGAGAATAAAAACTACACAACTATTTCTGTCAAAACCTTCTAGAACACTTTAATGAAACTGACCTACATTAATATTTTAAGAAGATACTCAGGGATGGGCAAAATTTAAGCTTGAATTTTAGTATTTAAGAAGATACTCAGGGATGGGCAAAATTTAAGCTTGAATTTTAGTAAAGTGTTATTGGCAAGGTGTAATGAAGGGTATTGAAAATTCCCTTGCAACATTCCCAGAATGTCAAATGACTGCATGAGATCTGGGTTCCAAAGTCTACAGATACCAGTACTTGTTATTGAGATCTTATTTGTGGAGACAGTTATAATATTTGGTGTCCTTCCATAAGGTCTAGTAATGGTTACCATTGCATTCTAATAATTTTTAACTCTGTTATAACATTTATTGAAGCAGTGCCACTGTAATAAGCCAATGCAAAGAAAATAGCCATTGAGCCACTTCTACTTATCTGCAAAGCAGAAACACTGCTTACAGACCAGGGGACACCATTTATATCCAGAGAAATGGGCCAACTATCCTGTTGTTTTAAAGGTCAATGGCAACACCCTCAAACTGATGGGATAATAGAGCACTTTAATAAAATGCATTAATGCCTATGCTAATGAAGGTCATTCAGTAAGATGGGGAGAACTCTAAGAGATGTACCCAAGCTTTAAGAAGATGTACCTGATCTGAACTACTATAATGGTAACATCCCTGCAATTTTTGGATGTAGCTAAGGGGACTTGGGAAGAAGAGATGTTCCATTTAACAATACAATTGCTCAATATGCAAACTTGCAAGGTAGGCTGAACAGTGTTATGCCAGAAGTAAAGTAATATATTCCTGGGACAAAGAAAATGCAACAGAAGCTGTAAAATAAGAAAGAAGACTCAAAAAATGTCAAGCAGGGGACAAAGTTTTAGTGTTTGTCCTCTGATATGAAACAAAGATGTCAAGGGCTCTTTGAAGTGGTGGTGAAAATGAACTACAAAATAAGACAGATCGGTAAAAGAAGACCAGAGCAAATATACCTCATAAATTTGTTAAAAACTTGCAGGAAACAGAAGCTTTTGTGGATTCATGTCAAGTCATCAAAGGTCATTTTGACAAATGAAAAATGAAAACCAAAAAATGTTCACAGAAACCATCTTTGATGAACAGCACAATGATTTTGTTTTTGCAGGGGGCAAGACCATCCGCACTCATCCACCTTGTACATACATACATACAAATGTTTCAAACATTGGCATTAATGCTCTTCTAGCTTGCCTGTTCCCATAGTAAGTGTTCAGCTGTTCTTAAAAGTATCTAAACTAGTGCTTGCTTTAATGTAATTTGGTAGTCTGTTCCATGCGTTAGCTATTCTGTCAGAGAATCATTTCTCATTCCTACTGAATCTTCTACATAATTTGTCTGATGATTCTCTACTATGTTTTGTTAACCCCAAACATTCCAGGAGATAATTGTCTCTAAATGCCCTATATACGTGAATAAGATCTCCTCTTAGATATCTGTAAGAAACAATGTACAAGTTCAGATATTTTAGTCGTTTATAATAACTTAAATTTTCACATCCATGGATGCCCTTTTTATATTTCTGCTGTACTCTTTCCAGTTTACTCATGCTTGTTTTCTTATAGGGTTTCCATATTGTTATTCCATACTCAAATTTGGGTCTAATGTAACTAACAAATGATGACTTCATTTTTGATTTCCTAGACTTTATAAATCTTTTTCTACAACCTATAGTTCTTTAACTATCATTAACTAATTGGTTAATATGATTAGAAAAACTCTTAGCTGAATCTACCCATATACCCATGTCCTTATATGAGTCTACAGTTTCAATCACTGTGTGCTGTATTAAATATTCACCTTTCAATTTATGCCTCCAAAATCTCATACGCTTAGTTTTTGATGTACTTATCAGCATATTATTCTCCTGTGCCCCAAATGGTCAATTTAGTCAAGCTATTTTGCAGACATGCCTTATCTGTAACATATGTAATAAGTTTACCCAATTTATGGTTTTCTGCATATAGACTATAGAACACCCCAGATGAAAAAGTTAGGTCTGAAAGATACAATGTAAATAAGTAAGGGCCTAGCACAGAGCCCTGTGGGACACCTTGACTGTAACCAAGGATTTCACTTGTCCCGTTGCTGTATGATACTTGACAAGTCCTATCTGTAAGCCATGCAGCTATCTTTCTTATCAAGAGTACATCAATACCTAGTTGTACTAATTTATTGATCAGTGTTTGTGTACGGCCCTGTCAAATGCTGAAGTTAAATCCATATAAATTACATCACAGCACAATTTTTCATTCATAGTTGTTATTATATTGTTATAGAATATCACATTACAGGTGGTAATATATATATTTTCAACCTATGCATGCTGATATATGGTTTCAAGCCCCAGCCTATCCAGTTTTGATGATAACGTATCCAATATTACATTATCCATTATTTTTCCACAAAACAAAAGTAGACTTAAGGGTATATGACTCTGGGTTTGCCCTACTCCCCTTTCCCTTAAAGACAGGTTTAATAATTGCTTATCTCCAATCATGAGGACTCTCCCCATACTTATATGACCTAGTGAATAATAAATATAATGGTACCATAAGTTCTTGCTGAAGTGTTCTCATGTTATTGTTACTAATTCCGTCTCCTCCTTGTGCTTTGTTTGGATCCAGTTTGTGCAGTTCATTTTCAATATAATGTAATTTGATTCCAGTATCTGGGGTTACCTGAATGTCACTAGGACAACTTATCACCCCTTTTGAGGAGCAAAACTGTTTTGCATAAGATTTTGTAAATATATCTATAATCTGTTATGTCTGAGAATAAATTTTAGAATCTGCAAACAGGTTATCAATTTGTGTGTCTTTACTCCTTCCACATCTTATATATATCTATAAAAAGGTTTCCTATTTTGCTCAATATCTTTATATAGATCATCTTCAAAATTTTCTTGATCTTGCCTCATACTATGCTTAATCTATCCAGCTTGTTTGTCTCAGTTTTCAAAGTTGTAGTTTGACCTCTCTTCCATTTCTTATAATTTTGTCTCTCACCTTAATCAGATTCTTGTTCTTATGGAAATATATCCTCATGATGTTGTATGCCTAGATCCTGATGTTAAATATTTTTTTTTGCACTGAAACAATTTCTCTTTCAAAATTTTTTACATTCAATCTGCAGTTTTTCCACTGAACACCTCACTCCGGTTAGTTTTGCTTCCATATAATATGCAATTAACCTTATGTGCATTGGTTTAGCTTTCAGTTTGGCAGAATTATCTAGCAACAAATTAACCTTTATAACCCCATGATCACTGCATATCAACGGTGGTAAAATTTGACTTGAAGTAATAGTAATTCCTTTATGATCATAGACAGAAGCAATGGTTCCTGAATATACATTGCGAATAACTTCTTTACTAATGCTGTTAAATCAATATTATTCCAGTCAGTTTCTAGTAAATGTAAGGCCCCAGCCAATATTATTCTTCCTTCCTGTGTTTCATGCAAGAAATGTATGAATTCCTCTAGGTCATCTGCACTTGACCTAGGTGGTCCATGCACTCCAACAATTGTTATATGCTCCAGGGTTGTCTTTATTGTCACAGTTACACAGTCTATACTATTGGTGTTATCACTGAACATGTAATAATAATAATAGGTCTTATAACTATATTTAATCCCCATCAAAACACCTCCAGCTGATTTTTTTTTGTTAGAATGTCTGTTGCAGTAAAACATTTATACCCTGACAGAACTGGTTTCCAGTCATTGTTCTTTAACCATGTTTCACAAACAATAACAATATCAATCTTGTGGGAAAGTAGCACATTTTCCAATAAAAAAAAAAAAAACTTTATTAATGCCCCTAACATTGAAAACCATCAGAGATGCATCATATGTTGCTATCTGTGAACTGTTAAATTTTCGACCTGGCAAAAATCCTGCCTAGTGTTTGTCAAATATTGCAAAATATCTGCTGCACAAATTATCTTCCCTGAGCTTGACAAATGCATGCCTTCCTGTCATGTGTGTGCAAAACTAGGCTTGGATGTGCTACTCATTTCCATTTCTTAAAAGAGGACATATTTTCCATGTAGGTATTTACCCCAAAAAATCTTTTCATTCATTTCTATAGGTGATTTGTGAAAAATATGTCCTAACGGGTCTACTTTACATGATCGACTTTTCACAAAGTCGAAATTCATATGGCCGAGACCATATGATCGACTTTTGAAAAGCCGAACATGTAAAGCAAACACAAAAACACAATCAACACTTACCTAAATGCTGTTAGCAGGGGAACTCTGCCCCCCTACACCTTCCGTAACTTAAATATACCAACTCCGAGATCACACTACAGTGCGGAAGAGGGAAATTTTCTCATTCCTCACTGTAGGAAGATGGCAGTTCCCCGTGGTCGGCTTTTCAAAAGTCGATCATATGGTCTCGGCCATATGAATTTCGACTTTGTGAAAAGTCAATCATGTGAACGGGACCCGTCCTAACACCAGTACAAGCTATATTATCTAATATGGCTGTCAGTTCCCTACTAACAGTCAGAGAATCTTGCAGATGACATCATTTGTATTGACGTGAATAAAAACGGTAACATACTTCTTTACATTAAGGCATTCCAAGGCTTGTCTCACATAGTTCATAGGTTAGTACTAGGCTAACTGCCCTTGTGAGCCATTTTAAGCCTAGCCAATTACTCCATGTGAGAATCGAATCCTGACCCTTGTATTTGTAAGGTAAACACCATAACCATTATACCAACCTCCCACCTACATCTTCTATTTTTCCTCCTAGCAAGCATAACACTATTCAATGTTCATTATCTTCTTCTCAAATATAAGTATCATTTCATTTAATAATTGAATCTCCAATTACAGGAATTTCTTTGCTCATCAAACCTGAAGAATCTTCAGCTTCTGATAAAGTAATATCTGCTCTATCAATTGTTATGAAGGATAGATCTTCACCATTAGTCTTATTAATCCCATAGTTTTCATTGTGTACTGAATTCTCATCCAGCTGATACTGTAAATCCGCAGCTTGAGCCATGCAGTCAACATGTTTCTTTCTCTTCTTTTTTCTAACAGTAATGTTCTTTAATCCTTCCACATTCAGTTTTTATTTCTTCTTTTTCATGTGCCCCCTGCCTCTTTTTCTTCCTTCTCTGTTGGAAAAATGATGCCCTTCTTCAGTAGACTGAAGTTTTTCTGACAGAAAAATATTATCATTCCCAGTAACCTGTGTGATACATAACAAAGCAGTGTCCTTTTTACTATGTATTCTCTTTCCTTTACTGTCATTAATCAGTTTATTTTTCTTCCTTGTTATTTGGTGTGAACCTCTTCCTTTCTTTCTTTTTTTGTTTGGATCCTCAGATTGCTGAATACTTGCATCCAGAATTCCAGAGTTGTCAGGAGTATCTTCTTATTTCATAGGGGGTTGAATGATCTTTGCAGAAAATAGATACATCATTTCCTAAATGCGTTCCATTTGTTCTTTGCCTAACATTATTTATTTCAGCAGTCCAGTCATTAATATATGAAACAACAGTTCTCCAAGACATGCCAGTTGCACAAGTGTAATCATCAACATTAAGTCTAGATTTACTTCTGACAATGGTAAGCAAATCATCCAACCTTTGACACAAGGAATACACATCACCAGTGTTATCAGCTAGTACCCTTAAATATGCATAGCATTTATTACACTGTACAAGACATTTTTGCATAAGGAAATCATTAATTGTGTACTCATTTAAGGAATCCATGTTCAGCTTCAAATGAATAAAATATTATAAGAGAAAAGAATAATCAAAATCAGTAACTACAGAATTCAAAGAGAATTTAAATCAACTTCTGTGACAAAAATAACAAGAGCAATATACAGCTAAATAATAAAGTAAGTACAATAAAGTTGTTCAGACAATACAAGTTCTGCAAGCCAGACAAAAGTTGTAATTTCTTTACGTCATGTGTGGTAGCTTCTGCTCACTATTGCTTGTAGTCACACTTTCAAACTGACGTAAAAAGACAAACTGTAAATAAAACAAGGTGAGCGAGCTTGAAGAACTAACTCCTTTATTGGTAAGCGCTTTCGTTGGCAAAAAATCCGCCAACTTCTTCAGACCATCAAAACACATCCAAACTACACTCCTCCGTTAGAAAGAGTGCTTTTTAGATGTAATACTAATCCAATTAAGCAATCTATTAATTAAATAAAATAGGCAATCAATTATTTAAATAAAAAGCAAACAAACATTTACTTGCTGAACCAAGAATTTGCTTTGGCACGGATCTACCTAAATCAGCAAACCTTAACCACTAAACATTAACAGTGCTACTCTGTCTTAACATTAAAAGTTCCAACCAATAGCCTATAGTAGACGGTAGGGGTTCAGTGACGTATGCTTGTACCAAGTTTGTCGATTTCAAGTTGAAACCCTTTGTTAAGTCGGAGACACAAATCTGCCGCGATTCTTGGCATTTTTTGGAAAACATTAACTCACTGGAGTTTAATGAACACCATATCTTTTTAACAGTTGATATTAAGGACCTCTACACTTCCATTCCACATCAAACAGGAGTGGAATGGGTTAGGGAGTTCCTTTATATAAAAGGTATGGAATATCAGCATATTAACTTGATTGAAGTTCTCCTTGAAATTATATTAGAGAATAATTATATTCTTTTCTCAGACAAACCTTTTCTCCAAAAATGTGGCATTGCGATGGGTTCCCCTTGTGGGAGCAGCTTTGCCAACAGTGTTTTGGCCTATTGGGAAAGGACCTTTCTATTTAATTGTGTAACATTTAAGGAGCATGTGGCTTGGTACACGAGATACCAAGATGACATGTTCTTTTTGTGGAAGGGGCCGATAGACATAATCAGTGTGTTTATTTCCGAAATGGCTTCATTTACTTCATTTTTGGAGTTTACGTACGAAGTAGGTTAGGATGAAGTCAATTTTTTAGACATTCATCTAAGTAAGGACTTTATTAATGGGCAGTTTATTTCTACTATCCACCGAAAACCTACATATTCTAATGCGTTCTTACATTTTACAAGCTGCCATCCCCTTCATCAGAAAAGGGCAGTGGTCAAGGGGCAGGCAGTACGAGCAGCGAGGATGGTGTCTAAATTTGATGATTTTTTGGAGAAATGTAACCTCCTTAAGAAAATGTTCTTGAAAAGAGCATATCCCCCACCCCTAATAGATCAGGTGATGGAAGAGGTACATAATAAAAGATTGGTAGGATATTTTCAGCCTTTGATACAAGATAAACAAATTCATGCAACTCCATCTGTGGGGAAAGACGGTCATTTCTCCCAGAGGAAGGAAAAGGGATTGAATGTTATAAGTACTTTTTTAACTACATATTCCCTATATGCAGGAAGTATTAGGGAGATCATATGTAAAAATTGGTCTCTAATACAACAAGACAACGAATTGGTTAAGAAGCTGGGCACAACACCATCAATAACATACAGAAGAGGCCTTAACTTGAAAAACCTAGTGGATAGACCAAAAAAGAATCTTAAGAGGTCAAACTGGTATGTTTAAATGTGGAAATTGTGCCCAATGTAAGCATATTAAGGTTACCAACAAAGTTTGCATAAGGGATAAGACTTATCAGATCTGGAGTAAACACACTTGTAATTCCCAAGGAGTTGTGTACGGGGCTGTGTGCAATCAATGCGAAGTTTACTATATTGGGAAAACAGAACGAAAGCTCAAGCAAAGAATGTTTGAGCACCAATATAGCATTGAAAAGTGGATTAGCACAAATGCCCTAGCAAGACACATAACAGAACACCCAGATCATAGGTTCAGTTTTATTGTCTTGCAAAAGGTAGAGCATAACATCAGGGGAGGCCCATGGCAACTCAGATTGGAAGAATCAGAATTGGCTTGGCAGATTTGCACAATGGCTTACATTATGCCTGGCTTAAATGAATATGTTTCTATTAAATGTTTACTTAAAATTAGAGCTTTAGCTAGATAAATATTATAAGTTGTTTTGAACATAGTAATAATTAATGTGGGGGCTCATTGGGGTTTTTTATATATATGTGTTTTTTTATACATGTTTTTATAGTTAATTTTTAAATAATTATGCTATCTTCATGTAGATGTTTGGTTGGAACCTTTAATGTTAAGACAGAGTAGCACTGTTAATGTTTAGTGATTAAGGTTTGCTGATTTAGGTAGATCCATGCAAAAGCAAATTCTTGGTTCAGCAAGTAAATGTTTGTTTGCTTTTTATTTAAATAATAGATTGCCTATTTTATTTAATTAATAGATTGCTTAATTGGATTAGTATTACATATAAAAAGCACTCTTTCTAATGGAGGAGTGTAGTTTGGATGTGTTCTGATGGTCTGAAGAAGTTGGCGGATTTTTTGTCAACAAAAGCGCTTACCAATAAAGGAGTTAGTTCTTCAAGCTCGCTCACCTTGTTTTATTTGTAGTCACACTTTGTTTTAGCAGTAAAGATCAATAAATCACAAACCATGGTACGATTACTTAGATATGCTCAGGAGTTTCCTCTCTGCTGTCTCTGTGAATTTATAGCAGTCTAGGCCCCTTGGGGTGGCTACAGCTTGCCTGTCTAAAACCTCTCCCTTTTTAACAACCAACAGTGAAACAGAAGGTAAAACAACAAAATATGAATCAAAGTAAATATTGTTAACAAGCTAGCCCTTCCTACCTACAAACAGTGAAAAACAGTGATAACAAATAAAATATAAATTCAAATAAAACTTTTCTACCAGTCAGCTCCAAAGTAAATCACAAACCAAGATAGGATTGTTTAGGTATGCTCAGGATTTGTGGGGGGGAAGCCCAACCCCCCCATACTCCTCAGACTTATATATACCAACTCCATTGTCACACAACAGAGGAGAAAAAAAGCAAACTTCACATTCACCAAAATCAGTTTTGGTGAGCAGCACTTGCTGATTTTGTATTTGCCAAAACTACATTCAATGACACAACATGCTCCCACATTTTATAGTTAGCTTGCAAGCTAAAGTGGATACGAACAGTAATGCACCATGTCATACCATCCATTCTGTTTAAGTTGATCAGACTTTGCCTAAGACCCAGCAACAAGGAGTGAACACATTCTTAGATAGAATTACTGATTTTTTTCTGGCCTACAATGCAGAACAAACTTTATTCAGGATTTTGCAGAAACTACCCCAACAAGAAATAACACCTAAAACTTTATATGGTAACAGAGTCCAAAAGGAAGGGATTATTTGAGGAAGTGAAACAAAGATACTTAAACTAAGTTATTGAACAGTGCCAAAGTGAATTCAGCAATTCAGTTGTCTTAGTCTCTAGGCCAGGCAGCACCATAGGATATTTTAATAACTTCATTAAAGTGAACAAAATCTCCAAATTTGACATTTATCCAATGCCTAGAGTGGGCAAACTCCTAGAATGTCTTTACAAGGCAAAGACTTCTGAACATCTTTGATGTGACTATAGGATACTTATGCCAGATAATATAAGAACTAGTATTGATGGATTATCTGAGTCCAATCACCCGTCATGACTATTACAGAAAATGGGGTAGCTGTCATGGAGTTATTGTGGTATAGTATATGATTAAATAATGCAAATGATGTGCTTTATTTCTACTGTATTTATACAAAAATACTACTTTATGATGTGATTTGCTATTTTGAACAGATATTTTTCTTAATGTTGTGATCTGAGAGAGAATTCCTGCCATTAAGATAGAGAATAGCACATATTATCTGAATGACAGATCCTGATGTAGGGAACTTAAAAGAGTGCAAGTTATAATCCTTGAAGTCAGAGACACTTACCTCTCAGTGCAGAATGAATATTTGTTTGTAATAGATGCTTAACTTTCATTGCAGACTAAATAATTATATGGAAGACAGGGAATTGCTGGGAAGAAGCAATTACCACTCACCACGGAGGAAAGTCTCCCTGGATCAAATGTTTATCCTTTGATATAGAAGATGTATTGCTTAGAAGAGGACTTCAGTGAAACACAGAGAAAAAAGGGACATGTGGTTCTGTCCTAATACAGACTGTGCCTTGGGGCATGAGGCTTTGCATTAGAATTGTTTTCATAGTGAAATGATTGGCTCAGAGTATCCTCTGGGACTGGTGAAGGGATAGCATGCAGCTGTAACTCCCCTAGATGAGGGCAGCAGGAGCCTATAGATTTGTAGAATACAAAGGTTGTTAAAGAAATAAAAAAAGACTTGCAAAGAGAAGATTGATGATGTATTTGATTTGCTGAACAAAGATAGGGTGCAGAGAATTACTGAAATGATCAGGTAGCTGATCTGGCTCATTGAGAGGTATTAGTTAATGTCTTTAAGAAAAAGGGTAGGTGGACGTCTTCTGCTTACATGCAAAACAATACATTAAAAAGAATCAAATGGTGAGATTTAAGCTGGTATGGATGCTCATCACATGCAATGATACACATAAACACATGCACACATCCTGCACCAATAACTGTCCACTAAACTAACTGGAACTAAGATCTAACACATTGTCACCTACTCCAACTGATGGATTAACATAAGCTTTTGACTGTGTTAACACAGCTGACTGAAGAAACTTATGCATCTGAGTTATCCTCGGAAACAATCATATGTGTAAATGCCTTGCTTCAGGCATTTCCACAGGGAGAACACATGGATAATTAGGATAGGTTAGTCCCCTGGAATGCCTCATTAGGATCTGCATTGGGTGACAGAGGAAGCCTACTGTGGAGCTGCACCACTTTATGGTATAGTACTGTGGTAGGACTGTCTCTGAAGTGGGTGATCAGATTAGATTAGCGGGGTATCTGCAATTTCAAAAAAAAAAAGATGTTGAGAGTAGGCTGTTATTCAGTTACAAGGGGAATATTGCATGGAAGGTAAAAAATAATCAGGGGATTATGGTGTCAGCCAAGCAGCTCCCCATCTATGGTGAAAGACAAATGTTTCATGAAAAATGGGTAAAAAAGTAAAGGATGGTAAACTAATGGGCCTGTATGTGGGCTCATGCTGAATTAAATAGTGTGAGGGATGTGCAGTGCAGTGGTACAGCAGTTAATGTTGTTGCTTCACGGAAAGAGATTCTTCGGTTCGATTCTCAGCTGAGGTGTCTTCTGTGAGGAGTCTGCACATCCTCCCTTCATTAACATGGGTTTCCTTTGGGTACTCCAGTTTCCTGTCACATTCTGAAGACATGCATCTGGAGCATTTCTCCCTGGGCCTCTGCTGAAAATAGGCTCTGTTCTAGTCAGACTTTCCTGGTCAACAAATGTTAAATAAAACAAATGAATAAAATGTTTCACCTTGTCAGTGGTCAGTGATTTGGGAAGCTTATACATACACACACACACACACACATACACACACACACACACACACATATATATATATATATATATATATATATATATATATATATATATATATATATAGATAGATATAGATATAAATATATATCTTTAATAAACCCTACACCTTGCTGAAACCATGTGCGCTTCATGGATACTGCACCAGTTTATATTCAGTGAGCAGCTCTGCATGATAAGTAGAGCTGCACAGACATGGTAAACTTCATGTTATGTAAATTACTGCATAAGCAGCTGAAGAGTTTTCTAATCAACAAATCAAAGATGACAGAGCTATTCAGAACCTTATAATGCATTCATGTAACCTAATAGAATACAGCCAAGGAAACTACAGTTGAGGGTAAGAATGTTATGGGACTGCTGCTGCTCTTCTGCATGTTTATGTACAACGGGCTCAAGTCTGTGCTGCTGCTAATGATGATAGTTGGGCAAGGAGGAAAAGAGCATTTAGACACCATTTAACATTTCATGGTCTGCATGAGCTGGGAATACTAGAGCTCTATAAGGCGGAGAGAGACACATTCAGGAACTCTGCAAAGTCTGTTATCCTCCCCTGAGTCCTTGGGCAAACTGAGTTGAAGCAATACCTTTGGAGACCAAAGTATGTGTAGCACTTAGAATATTAGCTACAGGGGACAGGCTGGGGGTGCTACAGACATCAGCATCCATTATCCTATACCAGTTCCTGAATATTATACTACAGCATGCCAGTGACTATATATATATTTCTCCCCTACCCATAAGGACAGCACTAGAACTATGCAAGAGTGTTACCCCACAACACACTTTCCTGAAGCCTTGGGTGTCACAGACAGCACACACATTGAGATCAAAGCACCAATTAGGGAACAGGGAAGGGTCTACATCAACAGAAAGGGGATCCACTCCATTACTGCCAGGTTATGTGTAATCCTAGAAGAATCATCCTGAAGGTGTATGCTGGAAACCTCAGCAGTTACCATGACTCCCATATCTGGCACACCTCACAGCTGTACCAGAGGTTTTCCAGGGTTGATGTGCCACAAGGCCATTTACTGGGGAATGCAGAGGATGCACTCGAAATATGGTTGATTATTCACTTCAAAAATGCACACACACCTACAAAGGAATGCTATAATGAGGCACAAGCTCAAACAAGAAATATCACAGAGCATTGGGCTGCTGTAGTCATGGTTCCATTGCCTAGATACATCAGGGAGCTCTGCAGTATGGTCCCAGTACTTTTGTCGAAGTTGTCACAGTCTGTGCTATCCTACACAATATCATCCTGTGAAAGTCTATTTATCATTACATTCTCACAAGTAAAGCAATATGCATGACTGAAAACAGTCTCCTTATCTTCATGTTCCCTAGCTGCATGTTTGCCTTTTAGTGTTGATTCAGCCCTCTGAGCACTCCTAACATGCAAATAAGGTATGAACTCATTAGAATGGATGAATAGCAGACTTCTGACATTGTGTATCAGATATAAACATAGTGTAGCCACTACACCAATGTTAGGTGCTAATGTCTTGCAATTGTGAATGATTACTCTTACTGAAGCAAAACACAATAATTCACAGACACCCATCCCTGAAGTGGGTGTATCAGTGGGGATACACTTACAAAGTGGGGAACTAAATGCAGTGAAATTGTAGCCAAAACCAAACACCCCACATATATATTTCTTTGGCATAATAGTACAGTTTCCTGCCTTTGCTGAAAACTGTTGTTCACTGTCATTTTGGATAATACCTTGAGGGGAAAATGAGAGGATATCCACTAGAAATTGCATGTCTGATAGTAAAGCCGATAAAAGGGAATGAATTACAGAATACAAAGATAAGGCAAAGCTGCAGTGCTGCAAGCATATTCATAAATAATGTGTGACCTCTCATTCCACTAAATATGTTATGTACACATTTGGCAACTATACAAACTGTTTAATACTGGGTATGAAATGTTAATTGCTTGTATGCACATTATATGATTGCTGTTGTAAAGCTGTGTTCATGGCAAAGAAAAATAAACCACTATAACTGTGTTGTGTAAATGCAGTAGTTTGATGGTTCAAATCCAGAGATGTATAATTGCTTAACATTTATTTCCTTTTTATCCATTTCTTTTTCTTTTTTTTCTTTTTCCATGTGTGTGGCTCTTGGCATACAACAAATATGGTTAGCTTCTTAAAACTGAAAATTTAATTTCAGTCACCTTACATAGCACAAACATGCTTAGTGGCGGTCAACTTTCATGTATAGCAGTCAGCAACATGGATGGTAATGACTGCAGAAATTCTAGCTATTACCTGACTATCTCTGTGGTAGAAAGTGTAAATGTGTTGAGCTAAAAAAAAGAGAGCATAGGTAAAGTGGGTTGGAGTCCCAAAGTCATTTTTTTAACTGAGGAAAGGTCATAATGAGTATTTACATAAGTAATATATGTTCACTATTGAATTTTACATGTGTACATTGCTTACCTATGCGCAAACAAGGTTCACTACTTAAGGAAAAAAGTAAAAAAAAAAATTAACTTGGTTTGCCTTCCTTCATACAAACAGGGCCAGTTGTGATGTGCATCCATCAGCACTCTGGACAGTACTGAGTGTGAATAACATATCTGCTGTCTTGCCTTTGATTCTAAAAGTAATACTACATACCAATAGCAATATATAGCATGTTGATTAACAAAAAGGTATCATTACTGCTTGCATACACATACTTCTGTAGGTAACATATGTATTATGTGTGTAACTGGTTTAGCATGACAATGTTAATTATGTAATAAAACATCCAGTTGCATATCTCTGCTGGGCACAATAGTTTACTGACAATCATCTACACCCCTTCCATAACCTAAGTATAACTGTAAAACAGAATAAATTGTGAGGAATATATCAGAGCTCGAAACTCTGTTATTAAAGTCATATAAGTATATCCATTTCCAGTATATTGTCAAGCATTAGTCCTGCATCACACCTGAGAATGCACAAGCCAGGACCTTTTAATGTCACACACCTACAGGGCTAACTGAAGTATAGGTGTATATCTGTAATGACCACGGTTGACAAACATGTCTTCTGTGGCAAGGAGGACTAATCAGCTGAGTGGAAATGTATGCATTCCCTTTTACATAGGTTTGAATCCCACATTGTACAAATTACTTTTAACAGTGTGTAAGCACACACAACATATGTGCCAAGTCATCCCATTAATCACTCCAAAGTCATGGCTTAAAAGCCAAACATTTAGCATTTCAGTGTTGACCAGTGGACAGAGTGTGGCCAGGTATAGCAACACATATGCCATAAATTAATGGCAAATCTCACATCATCATTGCTGTTTTATAAACTCCCTTCCTCTTTACTTGGCAATGTTGCTCTTTTCTTAACCATTGTGAAAATGTGGCTGGCATGGCTGTCTGTGTTTGTGCACTGATCATAGAACACAATGTCTCAAATTGTCAGGAAAACACTGCAACTGTCACTGGAGGACCTTTGCAGACATGACAGGAGAATGAAAGGAAGGTGCTAAAATGCAGAGTGTGGAGGAGCCAAAATATTTGTTGTACTTCTTGTGAAGCACTACTGCTGAAGGCTGCTGCAGAGGGACTATACCAGGTCTCAGTACAAGGCTGAGGACTGGTACAGCCTAGCCAAGGTGGCTATAGTGCAGAATGCATACCACATGCTGGACAGCAGTGCAGGCACAACTACAATGTCCTAAAGAGGCACAGCTCAACTAGATGCTAGATGAGTTTAGAACTGCTGTCACCCCGTCCCCCACAGTTATGTAAGTATGCAGATCAATCAACTTTAAATTATATGAAATGCTGTAGATATCCAAGACTGGTGTGCATAATGCATTTGTGTCTCTTATTTAATTTTCTGCTTAGCAGCTGCAGAGGAAATCTTGGCAAACAAGGAAGCACATGTTGAAATCTTGGAGTAACTCTGAAATGCAAGAGGTATGTATGCAGCACAACTGACCCTGATTGTAATAAATATATTGTGATTCCATAGATCACTATCAAGTTCGAAATGCCTCAACTGTAACAACAAGCATTTATGCTTTCTTGTGTAGCTCTTGATAACTGTATAACATGGGTGTAATAGTGTATTCAGATTATGTGAGTTCAATTCCCACCAGTAATTTATTGATTCACATTCAAGTATCATTTTTTTCCATTTGAAATGCAGAATTATTAGCTTTAATGCCATGCTGTTAAGTTAATCTATAGTATTTAAAATCAATCTCCTATTACACCAAAACCAGGGAACAACACTAACTCCTTTTCCTTACAACCTGTCTCTATTGACATGATTAAAAATTGCTTAAAAAACTAAGGCCCACTACCCCAGCTGCTGATAGTTTACCTATTGACTTCCTCAAAATTGCCTCCAATGCTATCACATACCCAGTATCCATACTTATCAACAGATCCATTTCTGAACATAAGCTCCCCACCATATAGAAAATATCTCATATAACACAAAACAGGCAACTCAACAGAACTGGCTAACTACTGACCTATTGCCATCCTATCTCCCCATCCAAGAATCTAGAGACAGATGTATACACATGCAAATCAGGCACTACTTTAAAACTAACAAACTTTTATCCATACTCAACATGGTTTTCGTACCTCCCTCAGTACTACCACCTCCCTAATGTCTTTTACTTATACACTTAACCTACATAGAAATGATGGACCTTTCTTATCCTCCATCTTTCTTGATCTATCAAAAGCATTTGATATAGCAAATTAATAAATGCCCTCTCTGATCTAAATCTATCCAAAGACACACTTGCCTGGTTCCAAGACTATCTAGAAGAGCAGAAGTAAGCAGTGCTATGGCAGCAAAGTCTCTCTCCTCTTCTTCTTGTTACCTTAGGAGTTCCCCAGGGCTCCATCCTGGGCCCCTTGCTTTTCACACTATTTACTAACAAACTCCATACAGCATCACCACATGCTACTATCATTCAGTAAGCAGATGACTCCACCCTAATGTGCAATGCGCCATCTTTACAAGAACTACAAATAATAACACAAAACATGTTCTCTTCAATTGAAGCATGACTGAGTAATTCTCAGCTAATACTGAATACCAATAAAACTAAGTTCATGCTTCTCCATCCTACACATCCAGCTATGCCCTCTCCCTCCTCATTATGTCCTCAAACAACACCGTCATCTCTCCAATAACTCACACTAAATTACTAAGACTTGAGATAGATAGAAATATGAGATTTAAGATAAATATATCCCAAAACATCCAAAAAGTGCACAAAAAATGGGAACATTATATAGAAATAAACAGTATCTGACAAAAAGCACAAAAGCAACTATTACCCAAGCACATTTTATCACGACTCTCCTATACACTTGCTCAATCCTCACTAACTTGAGTAAAGCAGATTTAGCAAAATTAGACTCCTGCTATAACAAAATAGCCATGTTAACTATGGACTCTCCATACAAGTCTTATCATTTCTCAGTTCTCAAGCAACGTAGCTGGTTAGAATAACCTAAACTTCTACTATACAACCAACTAAATATGGTACATAAAACCATCAACAAAACAGAAAAAAAAGCCATCCCAGCAAAATCTGCTACAACCGTACCCAAGTAACAGGCTGCTGTGCTCTTGCAATAAATCCCTTATAAATGTAACAAAAGTCAATAATACCACAGGTAACTCACTCTTTTCAAACCATAGCCAAAATTTGGAATGTACGTCCTGCTATAATAACATCAAGTACTAGTATATCCCATTAAAAAAAACTATTAAAACATACTTATCCGATACATGGTTATGCACATGCAATACCCCTGGTAAAGCTGTACTTGTGCACTTTACTGTGTGGAAGAAGTGGAGATCTATGGCTCTTTCTTAATTCCCTCCTACAAATTACTTTATTGCTTTCTCTTTGTTCTTCCCCCTGCTTGCCCCCTCCCCATTTCACCACTTTCCTGTCTACTACCCAATTTACACACCTTTAATTTTGTCAGAAAAATAGACTCACATACCCCACACACAAGGTCAGAAATGGCTCATAAAAAAGCCTTCACTTTTTGTCCTCTGCATTTGCATGGAGTTTGGCATTGCACACTAGTGCTGAGTAGCAGTGACTGGCTCTTCATGTCCTATGGCAAAACCTGGCGAGTTTTTGCCATAGGATGCACTAATCTGCTTATCTCAATGCAATACTTCTTAAACTTGCTGCACTAAAGAAACACAGAGTTAAATCAGAATAAAGGTATTACTTTGTAACAGTTACTCTGACACTTTCTTAGACTGCTGCATGTGACAAAGTGCAACTTCCTATGTGGAGTGTTGACATAAATCACTTGACTGAAGATTATTTTGCCCTTAGCATCAAGGGTTCAATTCCAGATGCATCTCACATCATTTCTTAATGTGATGTTACACGTCTATGATATGTTTAGTCATCCACTTCTTAACATTTGTCACAGTTATTAGTTCTCATGGCGATATATTTAATACTGGTCAAAAAAATGTTTGCATTGACATCTGTCCTTACACTTATTACATATTTATCCAACATTGTTCTGCTTGTCATAAGCCTCTTGTACCTCTCCTAACCCTACTATCCCCCTGTGTCAGTCACTTCATGCTACAGAGCATGGCAGCTTAATAATGAGAACATCCCAAAAATACGTACATGAATGTTACATTACAACAAAGGTTATTATGTGTATGTACAGCTCTCCTTGTATGCACCCCTTCACTCCTACCCCTCTTTACAGGTGTGCATCTATTAGGTTGATGGATGTACAGGTCATCTCATGGTTTCTGCATACTGACATGACTTTGCAGATGGATAATACAAATATGTTACCTTGATTCAGTAGATGGTCAATGCCCCTGTAGTGTGCAAGGTTTCAAAATCTGCTGTAGGATTCCCTTTAAGTCATGTTCAGGTGATGGTGGATGCAATGTCCATCTAATATGATATGGAAACTGTCCTTACTATGAAGAAGCATACTGCACACCCTTTTTGGGATATCCAGCCCAACAAACACAGTTAGCATATCTGTGCAGTCATACAAATCATTTCAAAGATGTGCCCCGCTTCTCATTTGTAGTAAGCTGTACACACAACTAAGTTGTGATTTGTAGTGAGACCTTCTAAACAGCTACTAGATGAAGAACTGTACTGAGCTAGGCATTACTGATACAAGTTGGGGAAGACACATAGTTTAGTGCAGTCATTGATAGTCAGATGTGCAGTCCTGATCACATTTACTTAGCTAATAACATCCTGACACCATTTGTAAAAAAAGAGTATCATCTGGATTTTAACCCTCACTCACCCGTGTTGTGACCAGGAGCTCACTGCTCTTACACCCTGTGCCACAGAGAAACCTAAGCAGCAGGTGTATTTTCCACACTCAGTACTGTACAGACTACTGATGGCCTTATATCACCCTGAGCCTGTTGGCATGAATTAAGGCAAACCAAATTAAAGTTAAGCTGAAGCCCTTATTTGCTTGGTACTTAACGTCATGCAAATGGTTAAAGCAAGGCCAACAGTTTTTTTATAGAATAAAACTTTGGCCTCACCATTTCAAAGATAGACAACAGCATGCATATCATACTATCTGCTACCAGTTTCTACAATAACATACGTAGCAAACCTGACACATGAAATACTAACAACGAACAGATTTATTTTTAAGTTATCACCAATCAGGTCAGTTACTGTATATCCCTATTTGTGCAATTTGGTAATGAGAGCCAGTGGGCCCTAATACTTCACAAGACCAAGATGAATTCCTGAAATTAGAACCATGCATGCACTAATACTTTGACATCATCCTTGCAAATCAGCTTGTTGGTGATGAGCTATGTGAAGAGGCGTTCAGCATGTCTAACTCTGGTTACTGTGCTGTAATCTTCCAAAACATGGAAATGCATTCATAAACACAAGACAAGGCAGTGGCATGTGTGCATCACTGAACACATACTTTCTGATGTTTATGAGTGCCCAGCAGCAATGTACTTGCAAATGATACATCAGGACTTAGGCCACTGTCAAACAGACTCCATAATTACAGAGCATAACTGCTTTGCTACATTTGGTATGGGATTATAGTGACACTGGACATTGCTTATCCTTTATCATATCCCATTGATATTGTCAGTAACCTGTATTAATGTGAACATACCTTCATCTGAATAAGATAAATCTATCATTGCAATACTGATGTTTCCAAAGTGTGTGTTCATGTCCTTGTGTATGTGTGTGGGTGTGGGTGTGTGTGTGTGTGTGTGTGTGTGTGTGTGTGTGTGTGTGTGTGTGTGTGTGTGTGTGTGTGTGTGTGTGTGTGTGTGTGTGTGTGGGTGTGTGTGTGTGTGTGTGTGTGTGTGTGTGTGTGTGTGTGTGAGTATGTATGTGTGTGTGTGTGTATCTGTCTGTCTGTCATCTACACAACATCCCAAGAAACGAGTACATGTCTGTCTCACTTTTGCAATATGCATTCATAACAGCTTCTTTCACATAGGTTGACAGGATGCATTTATATGTACTTTTGCCATTTGTGCTCACACAATTATATCACAAGTCTTGGCTTTGTAAACATGTCTCATTGCAGTAAATGTTTCCTGTGAGAGGATGATGATGTCATCCTCTAGTAAATGCACTCTGACAATATTAAACTTAGTTTTCTGTGGTGGTGTGCACATTAAGTACTGTGTTCTTTAGCTTGTGTAATTAAATAGGTAGGGGTTCTAATCTCACAGTAGTCAACTTGCATGTGTGTAGTTAGAAAAGCATGGGTCCAGCTCTTCCCACCCTCACTCAAGTAGCATTCATAAGCTGCTTTTATACTGCTAAATGACTCTGCAGCAATTTCATACAGCCCTCCCAACATCCTCTTCTCAGGATACACTGATGATGTCATCCTCTATAGAGTGCGCTCTAAGACATTTAAAATGAGGCTTTTGTGGTGACACAAGCAGTAAATGCTGTTTTCACTAGCTTGTGTAATTAAATAGGTAGGGGTTCTGATTTCAAAGCAGTCAACTTGAGAGTGTGTGTGTGTGTGTGTGTGTGTGTGTGTGTGTGTGTGTGTGTGTGTGTGTGTGTGTGTGTGTGTGTGTGTGTGTGTATGTCTCTCCATTCACCTATCAGTTGGGAAACAATTTTACACCAGGATGTAAATCCACAGCTATGTTAGAACTCCTGCCAACATCTTTTCTGTATACATTGATGATGTCATCATCTACAAAGTGCACTCTCACACTAAAGGGAGACTTGTACTGTGGTGCTAGCATTAAGAGGTCTATATTATATCCTTGAAGAGGTGTTCCATCGAACGCCTTTTCATCGACCCTTAAAACGCAAACTGTCATAATAGTGAATTTCCACATCAGCAATTTCTTTCCCTGGGAAAGAAATCGCTTGCCCCGAAAAGAAAGACACATCACTACAAGTATTACAAAGTGGGGGGATTTACCCTCCACACCCCCAACATGGAGGTCTGTGCCCCCCACACCCCCTAACTAAATATACCAACTCTAAGATCACACTACAGTGGGGAAAATGGCAAACTAACAAGGATGGCCAATCAATTTCTTTCCCAGGGTAAGAAATCGCTGATGTGGCCATTCGCTGTTATGACAGTTCACGTTTTAAGGGTCGATGACAAGGTGTTAAATGAAATGCCTATTTGAGGACATAATATAGACCCACATTAAATACAGTGTTCTCCAGCTGGTGTAATTAAATAGGTAGGGGTTCTACTTTCATAGCAGTCAACATGAGTGTTTATTCATTCAACTATCAGTCTTCAGACAATTTTACATCAAGTCCACAGCTATGTCAGACACTCCTACAGCATATAGTGATGATGTCATCCCCTATTAAGTGCATGCTTACACTGTTAAAGTCAGACACCTGTAGTGGTAATAGTCTTGCACTGTATGGAATACAGCTACTATACCTATAGAAGTGTGAAGCTCAAATCTAAAGTCAGTAAAATGATGTGTGTGTGTGGTTGGTAGTGTATTACAGTCATTGCATGATGTTTTGAATCCCACTAAGGAGAACCTTTTATATAGTCCTGAATACAACATCTCTCTTTTTCCTCTGTGTGCATAATATCCATTCTGCAGAACACTAAGGATGTCATCATCTCAAAGATGCATACGCACATCGTGAAGCAGAGCCCACCCATGTCCCTCTACAAGACATCTCTAGACCACTGGATGTGTGTTTGCTAATTCTGTCACGGGGTGGTGCACATGTCATATATGGACAGAGGCAGTCTGTATTAAATCAAACACAACACACACATATACCCCTACTATCTTGTGTTTAAATATAATAATGGCTAGGATTTTATGTGCTCTTGGCTGGTAGCCTAGTAATGTCATGTAACCCTCTGAACATTGCACATTCCAGTGTTGTTGTCACCCACATTTGTTATGTTGAGGTGTAGATGTATTATATCCCTACAACAGTGTATCCCAAACTTTGATTTGAGCTGCTGTATCTATGGTCACTGCTGCCATTTCATTACATGTTCCTTCCATAACAGCAGTAGTAATATGCCTCCTGAGGACTGTTGACATTGGATGTGTTCTTGTACTGCAGTATATCAGCATTGTACACAATTTTCATGAAGTCATCACAGTGACAGATATATTGTTGCACATGTTGTAATACTGTTATATAGACAGACAAACATATGACATGTGGGGATTCATTGCAACCTTGGTAAATTCATTGTATACACTATTGTAATACTATTCACAAGAATTATACAGGTGCTCCATAGCAGCACTGTGTAACTGTCAGCATTTGTGTCATTAACTGCTCAGTAGGGACCGCAGCCAACTCAGTTGTAATGTGTCCTCATGTAGTGTCAGGGCCCTCACCCACACATTTTTACTGATAAACATAAAGGCACATGATGTATATAACTGATGTGATGATGTGAAAAAGGTAGAGTTGCACAACTGTATCAACAGTTCTACGGTTTCACATGTGATTCAGACCAAATGTTTTATTTGGAGATGATGTACAGCCTGAAGTCCAGTTGTAGCATAGGTACAGCTTTAGTGAGACTGTATTGTGTCACAGACGTACCACTACATTACATCAATATTAACACTTGATAGTTTGTATGAACACATGTGGATGTATGTCAGGATTTCATTGCAGTACAACACTTCCACTGGCAATGTCAGGGGAAGAGTGATCATGTGGCACATGTGCTGAATGTTGACATGTACTTCCATGTATTGTTTGGTAAGTGTACATTATCACAACAATAGCTTCCTTGATCATTGACACTAGACTTTGCACTGCTGTAATTTCTGTGCACATGGGCATAATGGATGAATTGCCATCAGTCTCATATACTGCTCTGCCATTATTTATAATGGATCACTTCATAATTCACACATCAGTTGCAGGTGCTGCAGACAATATTCATTGGTATTATGTGTGGCAGATATGTGCAACACACAGCTGTGAGTAGGGAATCCACTCATAACAGTGTGTTGTTTGAAATTGTCATTATCTTGTTGGCCATACAAACCTATTCTTTGGGATGCATGCCCATTAGGATTAAGCAATGCAGACTTCCCTTTAAGGTGTTCTACTTGATGTTTATGTGCTATGTTTTTCTGTGTTGCATCCAGTAAACATACAGCTTAGTGGCAACATTAATGGCATGGGTTTGATCCTTGCAGTTGTGGATTGTGGCTTATGTGTCACACATATTTCTCACATGGGGAGGACTGCCCCTGATTTCTCACCCAGGTTTAACACTGTCCCTCTTAACTCCTCCAAAAAGTGGCCATTTTTGGGGATGGTGTGGTGAATTCCCCTTAAAGAATATTGACAATCATTACAGTTGTACAAAACTCTTCCTGTAGAACATGTATAATAAGTTACACTCACATATTTGGTCAATGCCACAAATTAGTGGTCATAATAATGCCCTTGATTGTGCCTGTTTCTGTCTACAATTGTCCAGGAATCTGTTGCTATGTGTCCATGATTGGTTGAGGGCTATGGTAACATGTCAGTCTTAGTCAAGCATATTCATATTCAAGCAACTCAATTTGCAGATCTACAGAGTATGCACTTTACCCCCTAGTCAATATACTATCATTGATTAAAAAACGAACACAAAACTTGCTGTAAGGACAACGAGATGGAAGCAGCGCCAATAAGGAGAAGTACAGCTAAACCAGACAAACCTTCACAAAATTGCGATAATGCTGTAATATATTGTAACTTGCTGAAACACCACCACAACGTACCGACGATAATCCTTTATTTACCTAGGTTTCGTTCGTTCCTACGAACTTCATCAGAATACATTCAAGAATTCATCCACCACAATTTTATACTATTTTGCATTTTCTAAATTGATTAATTAACACAATTCCCTTGATTAATTATGTGACTTTGTTACTTAAAGGGATATCACGTTAACCATAAAAAATGGTGCTTAACATTAAAATCCGCTTCATACATCCAATGTGTGTAAAACTATGTACATTTAAAAACTGTAACTTAAAAACATTGCAGAAATATATGTATATAGCAACCCACATCCTATATATATTAATGGTGCGACTTATAAATGCAAATAAATTATGACCTATAATAAATAACCAATCATAATGTAACTATACTATATATATAAGACTATAATTAACTAAATTTAACCAATTACCAAATGTATAACTATCAATTACTATTCAGTTTTTTTTATTATTTTCTATTATTTTTTAAGTTACAGTTTTTAAATGTACATAGTTTTACACACATTGGATGTATGAAGCGGATTTTAATGTTAAGCACAATTTTTTATGGTTAACGTGATATCCCTTTAAGTAACAAAGTCACATAATTAATCAAGGGAATTGTGTTAATTAATCAATTTAGAAAATGCAAAATAGTATAAAATTGTATTGGATGAATTCTTGAATGTATTCTGATGAAGTTCGTAGGAACGAACGAAACCTAGGTAAATAAAGGATTATCGTTGGTACGTTGTGGTGGTGTTTCAGCAAGTTACAATATATTACAGCATTATCGCAATTTTGTGAAGGTTTGTCTGGTTTAGCTGTACTTCTCCTTATTGGCGCTGCTTCCATACTATCATTGATTCATGGCCTCTCCAGTGAGCATGTCAGTGATGTTTATATCACAACCTTTCACCTCCATTGACATGTAACCTTATGTGACCATGACATAAATACTACCATGTGTGATGATATAATATACTTGCTTAGGATGTATAATCAGCAGTATGTTCTGTGCGGTCTACATATTTTATTTATTTATTTTATATTTGTTGACAGGGATAATCTGACTGAGCTGAGAAGCCCTTTCTCAGCAGAGGCCCGGGGAGAAAACCTCCACATACTTTACTATAAAGTTTAGACATAAACAATAAACAAAAAACAACAACATACGCAATTAAAAAGCATAGCCAAGTAAAAAAGCATTACCATTAGCATAAGCAATTAAAAAACATTGGCAAATAAAAAAGCTTAAGGAATTAATAAAATAGAAGTAAGGAAGCAACATGACCAAAACAACATTATTATGTCCAATGACCAAGGAGTAAGGATTACATAGTATTATTTGTTGTAGCTATACTCCAGGTTTGTGTGAGAGAGGTGAAAAATGAGTGTTTTAATTAGTAGTATAAGGGGTATTCCTTCAATGTAAGGATGTAAATTCCAAGTGAGGAAGTGATGGCAAGACAGAGCTAAAGGCAAAGAAGGGAGAGGACGACAATGAACCAAGGTGCTTAATGTCATGTACTGACTTGTTTTGGAGGGGTACATACATTCACATAGCCTATCTTCAGTATGGTGACATATTTATCTGCCTTCTTCCTCTTTAATCATTCCTATCATTCATGTTTCTGCCCATTTTCATCAGCACACTTTCCCTGCCTAGTGTAGGTTTCATTGTATTTGCCCTTGTCATAACTCCCCATTAATTAATTCTGTAAATAATTGTAGTTGTGTGCATTGCACTTATTCCACTTTTTTACTACGTTACTACTGCTGTTATTGCAGTATTTGCAGTCCTGGTAGTCATTGTGGCTGTCTGCACAATCACAACTAGTAAGTTTGCTCATCGGCAACATTGAACGCTTCATGTCTCTGTGGTTGTGCTACTCTGCATGGTTTATTAGTGGCATCAATATTAGTGGCTGTGAAACCTTGCTTGTATTTGTACAGGAGTGATGGGCAGTGTGAATATGTGACTAGCACTGTTAATCATTGTACTAACATGTAAACTCTGTGTAGGTTTTGCATGAAGCCTTTTCAGAATTCCCAGTTATATCTATCTGTTTACATCTGTGTTTGTATGCATGTGTAAATGTGTATGTATGTGTGTGTGTATATATATATATATATATATATATATATATATATATATAATCATTACTAAATATCGAATTACAGAATCGCGAGACTCTGAATACCGAAGACCAGAATCTTGAGATTCCGTAATCTCGAAAACAAAAAAAAAAGTTTACAAAGCATATGCAGGGGGACAAGTTGGCCTGCACCTCCCACACCCCCTGCAACTTAAATATACCAACTCCGAGATTGCATCACAGTGGAATGAATGGCAAAAACTGCCATGCAGAGTGGAATGGAAATGTTGCCATTCACTCCACTGTAATGCGATCTTGGAGTTGGTATATTTAAGTTGTGGGGGGTGTGGGGGGGTGCAGGGGGTTCCCCCCCCCTGCATACACCAGTTTAAATCTTTTTTTTTTTTTCTGATATTTCTTATTTTTTTTACTTTCAAGATTATGGAATCTCGAGATTCTGGTCTGAGGTTTTCAGATTCTCAGGAATTTGTAATTCAATATTTAGTAGTGATCCTATATATATATATATATATATATATATATATATATATATATGTGTATATATATATATATATATATATATATATATATAAAACCATACACCGTATTTCTTTGTAAATAAGACCTAACCAGAGAATAAGGCCTAGCATGGTTTTCCAGGGTGGTCATGATATAAGCCCTACCCCAAAAATAAGCCCAAGTTAAAGTCGTCAACAACACATGATGGATGTGTTGAATTATAAAATAATATTATTGACACACGTTGACTGAGGTTATCATACTCTGCTCACCATTTTTGGACCACTCGGATCCCCAGCTTCTTCCCTTTTCAGAAAGTCATAAGATTCTTTCCCTGGGAGTCCTCCACATTTCTTACTGTAACCCTAATCATCACTCATACTTGATGGTTGAGATACTTGGCTCATAGACACTGGCAGGTGTACTTTGAGCGGTCAAAATACAGAAAATACGCGTAAAGCACACGCTTGATAATGAACAGCTGTGGTTCTGTCTTCTTAACCTTTGCCATTTTGTGTTGCCATTCTGGTCTCATAAGTCTTCAATTAACCCCCCCCCCCCCCCAAGCAAGATGAGTGCAAAAAGAAAGAGCTATTCTGTCAACTACAAGAAAGGAAGAAAGGATTACTGGAGTACTAGCTGGGAAAGACTCTGATGGCTTTCTGCAAAGAGAAGAAGTTAGATCTCCGAATGGTCTGAAAATGGCACACAGCGTATGATAACCTTATTCAGCAGGCCGATGAGGGAATTGCTAAGAAGTGCAAGTGTGGATCTGGTTGGCAGCCATTATTTCCTGAGCTGGAAGAAATCATCTGTGAATGGATTGCTAACAGGAGAGCAAAGGCTTTGGTTGTGCACAGGGCTGATATTCAAGCATTTGCCCTTGCAATGGCACCACAGTTAGAAATATCCCCAAAAGAATTCAAAGCATCACAACATTGGCTGGATTGCTTCCTTCAGTGATATGAACTGTCTCTAAGAAGATCAACAAAACTGTTCAAGCTGGAAGATACTGAAGTTATTAAACGTGCACCTGTGTTCAAGTCCTTTGTTGATGGCATCGACTTTTCTAAATACCAACTCTCCAACATGAAACTGCAGTGTTTATGGGCCGAGGATCTCAAGCAACAATTGATCAGAGGGGGTGCCTCGTCAATCTACATTTCCCCCCACTGGTTAGGAGAGTGCATGTTACCTGTATTTTGGCAATTCATCTAGATGGAAAGAAAACCCCCACCTCTAATCATTAGCAAGGGCAAGAAAGATAAGATGGAACATGTTTCAGGCATTTACATTCTTGAAACTGAAAAAGCCTGGTGCACACAAGCAGTTATAAGGAAGTGGGTTGATGTAATGCTGCCACTTGTTTTGCGAGGTGGTGAAAAAGGTCTGCTAGTCTGGGATTCAGCCAGCACTCACTGCACTAAAGACATGAAGAAATTCCTTGCATGGAGAAGAATAGATCAAATAATGATTCCTGCAGGAATGACTGCCTGTCTCCAGACTCTTGATATTGCAATAAACAAGCCATTCAAGGACCATTTACGCATGGAACTCAAAGATTACATTGAAAATAGAATGGAGAGAAATCAGCATGGAAACCTTGTGAAGCCTAGCCTGTAAGAGGCCGTGACTTGACTGAAAAATTCATTGGATTAAATCACTGACAGCTGTGTTGCCAAGGCACTAAGAGCAGGCTACTTGGACAAGCTGAGCTCATTTAAGGGGAGCTCTCTTGCTAGGCATGACAGATTGGGGCCAATGGTTCTACAGGAAATGGAGTCATACGAAATTCAGGTCGAAATTCAGGGGTTGGAGACTTATGACAATGTTCTAGAAGAAGAAGACTATATTTGAATAACTTTTCCATTATCGGGGCAACAGAATGGCTTGCTTCTGCTTTCAGTTTTATTCCCCTCCACCAATACACATGTATTGAGATTTTTCTGCAATTTCTGTTAAGCATGAAATATTGCACTGTGAAAGCCAAAGTGTAGATATTCTGAAGTTGAAATGTTTGTTGCACTGTTTATGCAGAATTCTCACACAACTGTTAACACTTTACTTAGAACTGTTGTCCAAAAACAGAAAAGTACCAAATAAATGTCAGTTTGTGTACATGAATAAATGTCAGTTTTTGTACATGAATAAATGTCGATTTATGTACATGAATAAATGTTGATTTTGTATATGAATAAATGAATAAATGTAGATTGTTATATGGGGGGTAAATAAAGCATCCCCTGATAATAAGCCCTAATGCGTATTTCGGCAGGGGAAAGATTATAAGACCCATTCTTATTTTTGGGAAAATACAGCGTGTATATATAGATATATATTTATATAGGTCTACAACAGTAGACCAAATTTAAACTTACTCAAACTGCAGATTGCCAAGATGACAACACTGAAATTGCAGTAAACTGAAACTCCACATTACCAAAGTTTTTTTAAAGAGAAACTTGGTCAACATTTAACAAAATAACACATCAAATTATGTCAAACCCACAAAGGAAGGGGGGTATGACCCTACCCCCCAAAAATTCAGGGTGCTGCATCCCCACAACCCCCCGACTAAATATACCAACTCCAAGATTGCACTACAGTGCAGAAATGGGCAAATTTCCCCATGTTGGTCAAGTGTATCCATTCCATGTAAAAAAAAAATGGTGATGTTCAGGTTTGGTTTATTGAAAGTTTGGTGTTAATGTCTCCAGAATCTGCACTTCAGGTAAGTGTAAATTTGGTCAGCTGAATTAATTGCCGATTCTTTTAACCGGAATTTGCAAAAGTGCACTTTCGTTGAAGTGCACTTTCACGAAAGTAAGGTCATATTTTCTTTGTCCGAAATAATGGTATTTCGATCAAAGAAAATAGACTCATATATATATATATATATATATATATATATATATATATATATATATATATATATATATATATATATATATATATATATATGTACAAATAAAAACAGCTCTCCAGAATAATCCAAAACAATATAACTTTAATAAACAAAACAACTGGTAAGCGCTTTCATTCTAAATAAACTTCATCAGACCAGGTTGCAAACACAAATCAACATTCAATATATACTTGCATAAAATCACATGATCAATGACATCATCTTTTAAATCAATGCTTTAACTCTTTCATATTTAAAACCAGTTTAAACTTCTCTTTAACATTAATTCCTGGATGTAATCTTAACCTGCCAACTATACTCTTTCCAATTCAAATTATCTTCTGCATCCCACCTTGAATGGTAATTCTTAACTTGATCAATAACTTAAATAGGTAGTTTGTTCCAGAGTATGGGAAGTCTGTGGGACAGGAATCTATCCCTCCAGCATGTTCTGTTTATTGTAGTTACATGGTGTGTAGCTCGGTATATATAGGTATATATATATATATATATATATATATATATATATATATATATATATATATATATATATATATATATATATATATATATACACACACACACACACACACACACACACACACACACACTCACACACATACATATCTATCTATCTATCTATCTATCTATCTATCTATCTATCGGTATATTTATTTTTTTACTTACTTTATTTTGCATGTTATTTTACATTTGATTACTGGGTAAGTGTCAAGCTGGGCTGGAAAACCATTTTCAGATGAGACCTGGGAAGAAAAGCTCCATAGAAAAGCAACAATTTACAGTTATACAGAGAAACAGTGATGACAAAAATCATCATCTGGGAATTGCATGTACAATAAAAGCATCATCAGTACAGTGCAAATAGAATCAAATGCAAGTTGCTCTATCTAGAACAACACTGGGCGAAAAACCATGTGCACAGAGTATGATATAAGATCAATTGACTGCAAAATTAGCAAACATGGTTTACACATTGTCAGTGGCAGGAAGAAAATATAGGATCTCTAGTCTGGGTTGGAGCAAAGACAGAGCCAGTGGTTGGAAAATTATTCTCTGAGAATTTGCTTGAATATGGAGGTGCTGTTAATATTGAGGATGTGCAGAGTTAATAAGTTCCAAGACATAGACATTTTGTTGGAGTACAGTGATATACAGTACTCCAACAAATACAGTATATACACATACATACATAGAGATACAGTATATCTTTATATACACATGCACACAAGCACATACACACATGCATGCACACAAATATTTATATATATGGTTTATTATTACAATTGTGACGTAGCATTGTACGCTATGAACTATTCAAACTACAGATGTTCGAATAGTTCATATGTGTGCAAGCTACATTAAGTCCATTATATTTGTAATGCACTGTGAATTAGTTCGTTAAGCCGCTTTTTGTTTTAAATTTCATTAGGTCCATTATGTAATGTGTACTTTTGGTGAATTAGTTCGCTGTTAAGTACTGTTTTTGTTTTAAATTTCATTAGGTCCATTATGTAATATGTACTTTTGGTGAATTAGTTCACTGTTAAGTGCCGTTTTTGTTTTAAATTTCATTAGATCCATTAGGTGTACTAGTTAGGGAGTTACGGAAAGGGTTGCTGTTATGTGCTGTTTTTGTTTTAAATTTCATATGTCCATTATGTAATGTGTACTTTTGGTGAATTAGTTCGCTGTTAAGTGCCGTTTTTGTTTTAAATTTCATTAAGTCCATTATATAATGTGTACTTTCGGTGAATTAGTTCGCTGTTAAGTGCCGTTTTTGTTTTAAATTTCATTAGGTCCATTATGTAATGTGTACTTTTGGTGAATTAGTTCACTGTTAAGTGCCGTTTTTGTTTTAAATTTCATTAGATCCATTATGTAATGTGTACGGTGAATTAGTTTGCTGTTATGTACTGTTTTTGTTTTAAATTTCATTAGGTCCATTATGCTTGGGCACAGGCTGCTTTATTCTTAACTGCTTCTCCTCACTCTGTAAGAATGTTGGTCTCACTATGCAAAGTTCGACTGGTAGATGAAAGGGGAAGAGCTGAGATGTCAATCAGGATCAGATGGCTGGTTCGAGAACAGGAGGAGAGGAGTTATTGCTAGGTATGCAGAACAGTAAAGTCAAGACCAGTCAAGACTCTGGTTTCACTGAAACTGAAAACCTCAAGTCACTTATCCCCACTGTACAAAAGACAGAAAATGTATTATCAAGGTCAGGGTATCAGGGCGAAAGCTGCCCCTACCTCCAGAGGATCCAAAACAAAATGGGAAAAGATCACACAAATAAAGCATTTAGTTAAAACTGCAACAAGCTAGAGTCTTCAACGTATAAAGCCTTAAATATCGTGTAGTGAAAGATCATAGTATATATGCAAATGATCCATTAAGTACCATAGTTTAAAATACCTGTTCTCTGAGGAGGGTAGAGCTTAAGGCCATGCTATGTTATGGAACATTTAGCACAACAGTACTTTGCACAAAGAGGAATGCATAAAGTCATTCATTTTAACATGAACGCAGAGAACATTACCTGATTACAGCAATAACAGGAACAGCTTAATCTTGGCTACAGAATATTGTCAGCAGAATAAGAAAGATTTTTTCCCCTAATTTTACAGAAGAAATGTAACTCTGTGAATTAGTACAGTGAGTCTTCAAACTTGATAATTAAAATAATGCATTAAAATATTTTTCTAATGCATTGTGAGAGGTAATGGCACTTTGGTTTCCACCAAGAGTAATGAGTCTGGAGTAAACTTAGCCAAAGGAACATCTCTGTTCTCACAGCCTCTTACTGGGTCAGAGTCAAGTCACACCTGAAATGAGCAAAAGTCTTTTCAGCAAGAAGGCTGTGATCCTATACAAATATGTTAGCGTACATCAGATATGCAACTTAAATGTACAAAGATAAAGGATGAATGGAAACTCATAAGATAGGTACAGGCTGTTTTCATTTTAACTAATTGGCAACAAGTATTAATTCTGTAAAAACAGACAGCAGCAATTTATCATATCTTGAACAAAACTACTTTGTCTTTCATATTTCATTACCTCAGCACTCCTCAGCCAATTTGAAAATAGTTTATCTGGACATAAATGGATGCAGATAAAAATTTAAAACTATTGTCTTCATTCAGAACGCTTTGTATGTTTTTATCATTGTACAAAATGGAACAGATAGAGCCATTTTGAATGCTGCCATTGAGACTGTAAAAACACCAAACCTGTTTCATTTGCCTTCCACCAGAATATGCAATTAAATTATCAAACTATTTCAGCTGCGTGAACATATGGACTTACATCAAAACTCCATTTGTTTTTTCATGACAGGTATACATCGCCCACTGAAATATCCCCATATGTGTTGCATCTCTGTGTTCCATATGTCATTAATTGTATTACATTCTTCATTCAGATGTTGCATTCTGAGTTAATCATGCATTATTTACTTCTTTCAAAATGTTATCATTCCTTTCACACATCTGAAGACATGGTGGTCGTAATATTAGTAAATTACAACTATATCCATTTACATCTCAAATTCTGAATGCGTACAGTTTTGTGTATCTGCTTCGAGCACACATGCTGGCAAATATTAACAGGCAACACTCAAATTATTTGTACAGGTGGCAAAAGAATAACAAAAGTCTGTATTTAGGGAAGCTTCGTCTATCTAAACTGACCATTTTTGGTGTGTAATACATGTTGCTGTTACTTTAATCATATTTCCAGGCATGTGCCTTCATCATTTTAGGACCAGAGACTAAAATATAGCATTCTATTTCTTTTACTTTTACCTGTGTGCAATGCGATTTGTACATCAGCTGCAATGAATGGCTGTTAACTGTGTAGACAAGATCAGCTCAAGCTTGCTTGAATTGCTTCTAGTGAGAAAGATATAGCTACCTGGATTATTCAGCCTGTCAACGGTAACGTCACAGAAACATAGAGGAAGATGGATATTGTAATAAGAATGCAAAATGTAAACATTACAATACCAGATTTTTAAAGATTGACTGTAATTATATTACATCTTTCATGCAAATTTTGTGCATAGAAGTCTTAACCATCTGCTAGGATTCTAGCACACTTACAATCAAAGTGCAGCACTTGAGTGAGATACATTTTATCATTTTTCTTTGCTAACAGAAAATTCATATAACAATTGTACAGACAGACACAGAAACCCACACAAGCACGCACGCACACACACATGCACACACGCACGCACACACACACACACACACACACACACACACACACACACACACACACACACACACACACACACACACACACACCGAGGTTCACCAAGTGATATATGCATTTCCAGCAATACAAGTAATTAATTTTGACTGCAGCAAACCGAATCAGCTTGTTCTTTATACAGGCATGTTTTTGAGTCAGGTTGTCTTGCTAAACTCATTCATTTGAACCTTATTTTACTTACAATGTGAGACAAAGTAGACAATTTTTTTCATTAAGATTTTGGAAGGATTTAAGCTCCACTCTTTGATCTGCTGGTCTCACATAATTGTATTTATTTATGTCCAACTAATAACTGGCCTGGAACACAGGAGTACCTTCAGTCACAGCCTGGGTCTAGAAAGCTGCTTAGGCAGTTAAAACACAAAACAAGTCTTCAGGAAAAGAGAAAATTACAGGAGCATAATTAGCAATATGCTCCTACAGGGTCAAGGCAAACGTGAGGAAGGGAGCAAGGTTTGATAGTCAGCATGGCATGTTGACATTCCTCTTGCTGACAGAGATTAGGACATATTTACAAAAGTGGCAAAAACTGTAAAACAAGTATAGAAACTGATGGATAGAAAGTACCCTGACATCACAAGTTGACACTAGGGTTAAAGAAGTCCCACAATTTATAAATAAAATAAGGGAAACAGTGATACAGGTCAATCAAGAAACAAAAGGTCTGAGAACTTGGCTAGGACTGCAAGTACAAGAAAAATAAGAACCAAGAGAAATATTTAAGAGTTTATACTGTCCCTTTGACACTTCCATACCACAGGGATATTTTGTCTAGACAAGCACTTACACTGACAGTTTCAGAACAAAAGAATATTTTGTTTAGTGAAGCACTGTAAATAAATGACTTGTAGTGGCAAATAAATTGAATGATTAAGATAGGGGTTCAGGAGAATAAGTATGCATATTTGCTAGTATATCAGTGAGTGCTGTAGACAAGGTAAGGGAAAATGTATACAAGAAAAGCTGTAAGTAATAGTTCAGATACTTAAACATTAGAGTAAAGAAACTGACAGAATGCTCAGAGTGGGAAATGAGAGGCCAATTAGGCAGAAACCAAAATAGGTTGTTTGCTTATACAACTCTTTCTCTACCAAAAAGATGGGATTACAACTGATACATAGCAAATGCTGAGAGACCAAGGGCTAATTTTGTGATGGTCTATTCTGTATGGCTGGTGTTGGTGTAAATGGTGCCAGAGATAAGAGTTTGTCTCCCTGAAGAGGCTAGGGTGTTTAAAGAAACATGAAGAGGGCCTGCTATGAAAATATGCATCCTGAATGTGTGTGCTACTTATAGGTAGATCACCATACAGAATAGGCCATCACAAAATTAGCCCTTGGCCTTTCAGCATGGATCTGTTATCCTGGAAAGCCAGTCCTTTTATGGAGTTTCCTGGAACAGTATTGGTTGATTTTTTGTCTGAGTCTTTGCTATGTATCAGTTTTAATCCCAAATCCCATGAGGTGGGAGGTTGGTATAATGGTTAAGGTGTTTACCTTACAGACACAATGTGCAGGGTCTGGTTCTCACGTGGGGTAATTGGCTAGGCTTAAAATGGCCCACAAGGGCAGTTAGCCTAGTATTAATCTGAGATCTATGAACAAGGCATAGGAATATAAAAATAGGAAGTCTTAATGATCTCACTACAGGAACAAATGACAAGGGGATAATTCAATTGGATGACATTGCTCAACTACCTCAAGTACTTAAATCTATAAGTAGCACACAGGATACTCTGCCAACCTGCCAAATGTATATCATTAATCTCTCTACTCTCCAGCAAGAGATCATAGCTCCAAACACAAACATCTTACCACCATATGAAAGGCATATAATTCATTTTGGATCTGTTTATTTTCAAAGTATTCCTCCTAGCTATGGAATAATGTTCCCTATATGCTGCAACAACCAACACAATTGTTAGACTCACCTAAAACCTTTCTTCATGAACTCTTGGCTCTGCTCCTGCACCCTTCTTAGAAGAACCTCATTTAGGGAAATGCACTTCCATATCTTCAACTTAACATTTTATTTCCTCACTTCCCATGTATCACTTAAACTAATATCCTCATCAGTAGGAAGTCTTGTAGTAATAACCTACGTTTACTTACTCAGTTCATGCAGATTGTCTAACCTACATTGTAAAGGATGTATGTATGATGAACAACTTTAATGTTATGTAGTCTGTTGCTACTTTATGTACTATGTAATGTTTTCTGTCAGTGTGACTTAAACGTGAATATTAGTACCAATTTGTAAGAAATGCATATTCTTTCTTATATGTCTTAACCATTGTGTTGACTGCCTCATATAAGCTGTAGTGTTGGAACTCTCTTCTCTGGAACACTGCTGAAAAGGGGAAGCCAGAAATTCCTTGTAAACAAACACAAAATATAAATAAATAAACAAATAAACAAATAAATACAGAAATGCTAGATCTGCATAAAGAAGATTGGAATGACCTATCTGATATGACAATCTAGCATGTAGATACTCTGGTGCATTACAGTATGGAAGACTGTTTCATTTGAGTAGAAGCAAGGAAGGATCACTCCAAAGAGGTAGGCAGATGCACTCAGCTCATTCATGAGGTGAACAGCAGGAAGACAACAGCAGACAAGGATTTCATTGCAATATAATGCAGTAGGGTAAAGACCACCATGGGGCCTTGTAGGCAGTAGTGATAAAAAAAAATAGTTGAAAGGCCTGATCATCAACAATGATAAGAATGCAGTTCCACAAACATGTAACTTTGAGAAGGTCTTACTACTCCCCTGGTACTGTTATCACCAAAATGCACATAGCAGATTGTAGCTGTGTTGCATGAGATATCTCACTACACTGGCACATGCTTGGTAAATGTAGTATGGATGGACAAGGTGCTGAAAAACTGAACGGCAACAGTTGTGAATGTCATGCACACAAAAACAGTATGCAACTTATTAGGTGAAGCTGTCTGTGAAGACATTATGGATAAAAAAGCACACCTTTCTATAACACCATTTTATTACACAAAAATATCTTCATCTAAATTGCTATAGCTCTTTTTGACCCAGAACTGTACCCCCCGCCAGTGTGTCAGAGACCTTTCACTAGTATAATTTGTAAGTGTTTTCCTCATTTCGAAAATATACTTATATGAGTCTGTTTATTCATTATCCTTTTTTTTATTTATTTATTTTTTATCCCTCAGCTAGACCTGCCCAATGGCTTTACTAACTTAACTCAATTGTCCAATTTGTTCCATCAGAGAAGGAAACCCAGTCATTCCCATCTTGGTAAGAGTTTTTTGATTGATTCATTCCCACCCATCTTATTAGTCCATTCATTCCTCCTGTGGTGAGAGTAGACCTGCTTCCAGGTCCATTGTGATAGAGCAACCTCCTCTTAGGATCACTATATTATTCTTGAGGCAGTTCTGCTCCTGGCCTTCAGGAGCATGCCACCACATGTTGTCACACCTTGTGCTCCCACAAGGTGTCACCCAAGTGGTTTACCTGAGCTGAGCACCCTAGGATGGATGTGCTAACAGTGGGTGCTCACTCCCAACCACTACCATCAACTTCTTTTTTTTTTCTCAATTTTTTTTTTATTTTTCAAATACATTTCAATGAATTCCATAGTATTTATACATAACATCATAAATAACTATGTACACTAATTACATTAGCCTGACACTATAACAGATCCTAATGTATACAGTTACTTTATAAGTATGTCCAATCCATTATCAGATCAATTATTTTATAGTGTCAATCAACGATAAGACTTTTCCACAAGGGTTGTTGATAAATGGCTTTGGATAAATTCTTAGTTCTTTAATTTTAATTTCCAATAATGCTGTGGTCTTCAGCGGGCTGTAGAAGTCTTCCAAAGTTGGTATTGTTTGTTTTCCATCTTTTTGTTATACACTTCCTTGAAATTGCAAGTATAATCCATACTAGATACTTGTTTGACCTATTCAAATGAGGACCTTCATTCACATTTAATAATACAAGAGCTTTAGTTAAATACAATTATTCATTAAAGATTGTAGAAAGTTATTAATACCACTCCAAAATGGCTTAATTTTAACACAATCAAAAAAGAGGTGGTTCCAATTTGCATTGTGTACTTGCTCACATCTCCAACATATTCCTTTTATGGAAGAACTAATTTTACTGATTCTGTCTGGGGTTAAGAATGCTCTGTGCAAGCATTTCCAATTACAAAACTTTCCAGTATTGTGTAAAGGATGCATATTTTATCTATAATAAGATATTTGTTGTAATATCTTCAGTTAACTGCAATGAGTGTTCTTTTGCTATGTATTTCCAATAGGAGGTTTTGGGTGTTGTTTTATAGTTTATTAATATTTTGTAAAATTTTGAAATACTGTTTCCCATGTCAAAGTCGTTATATTATTGTAAACATTGTAGTTATGAATTATTTTATGAACTACTTCAAATGTTTTGTTTCTTTATTATTGTAAATATTGTAGTTATGAATTTTACGATATATTTTTGTAAATACTGACTCATGGAGCTTTTCTCCCCAGGTCTCCATTGAAAACGGGTTCTTCTAGGCCCAATGGACTTTCCCAGTTAACAAACTGCAAATAAATAAATAAAATAAATAAATAAATATATGATTTCATATATGTATTTCGTAAATGTAGGTATCTCTTTAAATGAATAATTGTTAAATATTCTGTTTAAATCTTGCAAATATGACAGAATACTCTGTAAGTTAGCCAGTCTTGTGGAATGTTGTATGTTGTTTTTATTACTTGCATATCTAAAACTTTTAGTTCTTTGCTACATTGGAGCCAACAAACAAATCCTTTCTATTCCCAAGAATTAATAATTGTTCTATATATTTTATGTGGAAAGTTCTATGTGACTATAAATGGTGTTAAAAGATCAAACCAGATTTTTAAATCTATATTTGCATTAATAATTTTCCTAAATGAGTCAATGTAATAATTAATCATACGAGCTTTAGTGGGTTTAGTTATGTTATATTGTATACTAATACATAGTAAGTGCCATGGCAAATTGTTTTTATCTGTTATTTGAATTTTTTTGTAAATCAAATTCATTTATTGATATTACAGTTAGTAATTCTTTCCAATTTGGAAAGTAATTTGGACTTATCCAATCTGAGAATGTTTTAGATATTCATGCTTTTATATATGTTTCTATATCAGGAAAGTTTAATCCTCCCTGTATCCATGGTCTGATATAATGTATTAAAGCTATCCTGTTTCTTTTGGGAAACCAAAAAAAGGGTATTAGACATGAATTTATTTCTTTAAGTATATTCCTTTCTGGTAACAGTTGTATTGCCAAGGCTATATATAGGATTTTGGGCAGTAAAACCATTTTAATTAACTGTTGCCTGTTTTCAAATGTTAATATTATTTTGTTCCATTTTTCCACAGAGATTTTAATTGAATTGATGATATTATTGTAGTCTTTTAGACTAATTCATTATTATCTTTGCATAACTCAATCCCTAGATATCTTAAGGTAGATTCTTGTTTCCCTATGATGTGAACCCCTTTTTAATTTAAAAATAAAAATTTTGATTTTGATTTATTGAAATGGAGTCCTTAAGTCATGTGAAATTTGTCAATTAATATATCTAATTCTTCTAATGTCTCTTTTGTATTAGATAATGTTAGTAATATGTCATCAGCAAATAGCATTACTTTAGAATTGTATTGTTCATAAACATCTATTCCTTTGATTTTTATATTGTTACGAATTGAATCTGCCATTATTTCAATGGTCAGAGCAAACAGAATCTGTAACATGGGACATCCTTGTTTAGTGCCTTTTGTTATATGTATAGATTCAGAGGAAAAAGGACCTAGCTGGACATACGCTAAATTATTTGTATATATATTCTTTAGGAGATGAACAAAGGATGCAGGAAATTCAAATAACATTAGGGTTTTGAATAAATAGTCCCAATTTAGGGAATCAAAGGCTTTCTCTATATCTAAGCTAATTATGAGTGTTTATTTCCTTTATTAACATAATCTATAAGAGAAATTATCCTTTTAATATTGTCATGTGTGTGTCTATGATATATAAATCCAGTTTGTTCATTATTTATTGTTTTGGATAGGGGTATTTTCATTCTGTTAGTTAATATTGTCATAAATATCTTATAGTCATTATTTAATAATGATATAGGTCTATATCATGTACAGAGGTTTGGGGATTTGTTTTCCTTTAGGACTGGTGTGATTAAGGAATATCTCCAAGAGGGTGGTATTAAAGCTTGTGACTGAATTTCTAATAGCGCTTTATGGAAAAGGGATAGTATCTTTGAAGGAAAATGTTTATATATTTCCATAATTATGCCATCTATACCTAGAGCTTTATTATTTTTACCCTCTTTATTGTATCAGTAATTTCTTTGTAGGATATGGGTGCTTGCATATCTAGTTTTAATTTTTTTTTTTTTTTTTTTTATATATTAGAACATTTTTCATCTAGATTTAATTGATCAATATGTACATTTCTTTTTGGAAATGTTCCATATATTGATTTCTATATGCATCAAGAATGTCCCCTATATCCAAGACATTTTTTCCCTTTCTTTTCATGGAAGATACTTTTAGTGTTATTAGCTTTTGATTGTATTTTGATTCTTGTGGGTAATGTATGTAGATATTTGGGAGAAATGGCCAAGGTATTAATTTTTAGTTTTTCTAAAGTTAAACTAGTTTTATGTGTTAGAATTGTGTTGTATTTATTGTTTAATACTTCTACTTTCTTTTTCAACTTCAAATGATTTTGATTTTTTTCAGGTTTTACTGACAAAAGTTTGGATTGTAGATCTAATAATTCAGAATCCAATTCTCTGATTTTTTTTTAATACCAAGTTAGGGTTTTATCATATATGTAAGCTTTTAATGAATTCCATATCATTATTTTATTTATCTCGGTGGTGTAATTAATATCTAAGAAGAACTATAATTCAGATAATAACCAGGGTTTAAACTCTTTAATTTTAGTTATGTATGCTGGAATTCTGGAGTTAGAATTTAATGGTTTGTACCCATTTTAAAGTTTTACTTTAAAAGGGGCAGGAAGTGATTGAGAAATTAATGATTTTAGAGTGTAAGTCATGGGCCAGAAATATTTTATCTATTGTAGTTTGGGTACTAAATCTGTGATCTTGATGGGAAAACAACAAAGATTTATCTTTTTTAAATTTGAAAGTATCTACAAAATGAAATTATTCTACCCACTTGTTTAAAGCTTTTGATACAGCAGATGTGCTCAGCAGTCTTTTATTTGTAGTTTCAGAAATATCAAATATACAGCTAGAATCTCCTCATAATATTAAGTTGCCTTTATAATTATTGGAAATGAAATCCAAGTGTTTTTACAGTTCCTGTTCCAATGCCTGGGAACCAGTATAGATTGGCTAGGGTCCATATTCTGTAATTATATTTAACTATTACTAATACCATAAGGCCTTCTTTATCTTCATACCTATACATTATTTCTGGGTTAATCACATTTGTTTTCCATAAAATTGTTACCTCTTTTGTCTATGTCATATAAGTGGATTGCACCAATATCATAAAGTCCTTAGGATTCCATTTGTAATTGTCAATTGTTTTGAAATGAGTTTCTTGAAGGAAGACAGTTTTTGCTTTGTTCAATTTTAAATATTTTAGTAGATTTGATCTCTTGCTAGGATTGTTTCAGCCATTGGTATTTAAAGATAATAAACTTAAATCCATATTAGGTTATTTAGACTATATATTTTTTGTTTTATTATGACTATTAAACATTTTCCTCTGATAACTATAAAGTATATGTTTGAGCTTTTAAAGGAAATTATCGGTTTTATACTTTGAGTGTTTACCAATAAAGTAATGTTTTGGTCAAGTATACTAAAAATGTTTTTGTGAAATAACAAATTTAAATCAATAAATCTTAGCAAAACTAAGATCCACACTAGCCATGGAATGAAAATCATTCCTAATCTGATGGATAAACCTAAGTCCATCAGATTATCACTCATACCTTGACAATCCAGACCATTTGACCGCCATTAATTAAATTATCATATGGAGAATATTTGTAATAGGAATAAGCAATATTTGTATTATTCTGAACAGATATAGTACTATTGTAGATTAGACAGAATTATAATACAATATAAATGTCTACTTATTGTATAAGCAATTAATATTTACATGAAAGACAGATGACAAACAATTCAATCATAGTAAAGTAGAATGTATCATTTATAAAACCTCAGTGAAAGATTATTGCACACAGTTATTTAACATATTCACCCTTATTGATGAAGTATTTCAAAATGTATTACTTAATATAAATAGATGGTAATAATATTTATACCTAGTGTTTATAATACAATGTATTTTACTGGATGTATCACAAGTTATATTTCATTGTTTGCCAGCATTTAAGTAATCAGTTTGTTTGTTGCTAACTTACTTAAAGCATCAAGTTTGTTTTATGCAAACATTGATGAAAGTTAGTGCATTTTAATTATCAGTGCATCCCTCTCCCTCCATTTCCTACACATAAGGATTTTCATATCTGTGATTTCCTATTATAAAATGAGTGAAATTATAGGTTAAAAACAACAGATTCACTTATTGTGATTAATGATTACAAGTTCCCTTTCCATATTCATAAATTGCCATTTTATGGCATATACTGAAAGTTTTTAGATTTAAATGGCAACATTTTATTTTGTGTAATCTTAAACTGAGTGATTATTCTCAATTTAACACTATTTGTTCAGAATGTGATTATTACATTCTGTGACATTCCTAGTTCAGGCTTCTATTGTTTCCTTTGAACAACTTTGTCAGTTTAATGTCATGTACAAAACATTAGTTACATTGGTAACAGCTTAAGTATTATGTATGGTCAAGATGGGTTACAAAACTAAAATTCAAGTTAAAGAAATTATATGACTTGTTATGCACATTTACTTATATGAGAAAATCATCATGTTTCCCCTTGATGTTCAACATAGTGCATGTCATTTATGACAAGTTAAAACAGTAGTGTTACTATACACAAGCCTGCGCTATTAAATTGAATGTCTATTGTCAATTTAATACTATTTGTTAAGAATATGATTGTTACATTCTGTGACATTTCAAGTTCAGGCTTCTATTATTTCTCTTAAACAACTTTATCATTTTGATGTCATGTATAACCATTAGTTACCTTGGTAACCATTTAAGTATTATATATGGTCAAGATGGGTTACAAAAACTACAATTCAAGTTAAAGGAATTACACGTGTTATGCACATATATTTATATAAGAAAATCATCATGCTAACCCTTGATGTTCAATGTAGTGTATGTCATTTATGACAAGTTAAGACAGTAGCGTTATTATACACAAGCCCATGTTATTAAATGCTGTCTTTAATATCTAAATTTAGCAGACTGCTTTATCTTGTATGAGAATTATATATTTTATGTCTAGATTTACTAAAATCATACATTACATAACAATTGTGTTTTTTTTTTTTTTTTTTTTCTTTGGCTGTTGCTTAGTTATTTGAGAGACCGCAAGCTGTAATGCTTTTTCTTATTATTATCTCCTTCCAAGCATGTTTATACAGTCCTTAGACTTTAAATTATGAGACCCTTTTAGTTTCTTATTTGTTATAAGTATATTTCCATCCTTACATGCACATGTGTCAGTACTTCAAGCATGGGCAACAATACCCACCCAGTTTTGCCAGAATACCATTCACTAGTTCATTTGGTGTGTTTCCAGGTTGTTCTTAAAATAGCCATACCAATATTTTTCCTGTTCCATTTTACCAGCCTGTTCCATGCAGTGGCCACTCTGCCAGTGAACCACTCAACACACCTTCCATTCCCACAGATATTTCCACAAAGGAAATCTGATAACTCCCTAGCACTTCCTGGCAACCCCAAACACCCCTAGAATCAGCTATCCCCATATGCCCAACACGTCCGAGGAAGCTCACCTCCCAGACCACTGCAAAGGGTTCTGCACAAGACTAAGTGCTCTTAGTCTTTCACAATAACTCAGACTTTCACTCTTATGTAAGTCCATAATGTGTTTGGATCAAAATACATTTTAAATATAAAATTATGCTTATTATTATTATTTTTTATCAGGAATCAACTTAATGAGCTAAACAAAGTGTTGGGAGACCATCAATATGTGTTCATGTGGCTTAGAACAGCCCTTTTATTTTATATTATATATATATATATATATATATATATATATATATATATATATATATATTTTTTTTTTTTTAAACCAAAAACATTGCCAGGAATCATCTCCGAAGCTCCTCAGAGCTGTTAAGCATTATCATCACTCTGTCTCCATTATCATAGCAACCTTGGAGCATCTGTTTCTGTTAGTGTTTCTGTGTACTGTATACCAGAGGCTCACAATGCACCTGAAGTAAATCTTCACTACACTGCAACTTCAGGCCAAAATTCCCTCCCTTTCAGCGAGGCAGCAGCCCAGAAAAGAATGGAGAGCAAAGAGACAACAAGCTGCCACAACAAGAGATAACACATTATTCCAGCCTTCCCACCTCTCACTCATCAGATGTATAAGCAAATTATTCTCTGCCAAAATATCCCAAATCACAGTTTTATCTACCTCCTTCCCCTGGATCCAGGCTAAAACACCAAATGTCTCTTCCTAATACACAAGCATCAGTAAACCTCAATCACAAGCCACAAACCACAGCTTCCTGGAGATGAAAATGGCAACATGCAACAGATGCCAGACACAGCTGCATCCACAAACCATGTATGGCTTAATCAAACAGCACTTGAAGCTATGATACCTGCCATAATTGATATTAACTATGTTTAGACAGAATAATAATGACATTTGTACAAGCTGCCAGACACAGCTGCATCCACGCACACCATATCAGGATAGATCAAACAGCACTCATAGCTGTGATACCTGCCATAATTTATATTAACTAAATTTAGACAGAATAATGATGACATTTGTACTAAGAGTTTGCTACCATTATTTAACCAGGATATACATGACATTTCTAAATCATACTTTAACTTGAGAAGGCATTAGTCTCCATGACAGCATTTTTTTTCAAAACACTCTACTGTTACTGCTATTATATATGATGCTAATTTGTTACATTTGAGTCTGAACTCTGATGAATGGTACCTTGTTGAATTAGTTAATTACTTAAATTATTATAAGTAAAAACAATGAAAAATGAGCAAGATAAGTATTCAGTGAGTTCAAGTAGGGGAATAGAAACTTCTATGTTTATATTATATGTTGCTTTGTTTGGCTTATATATATTGTAAATAGTAACCCATCTTGACCCACATTTGTTTGTGAATAATTACTGGACTCTGAACATTCTGAATAAATCATTACTGTTTCTCACTTGTTTAAGAAACCCTCCTTATTTAACATAAAAACAGATGAGAAGTGATGTACCATATCAGTTGATACTTTGAGAGATGCAGTTGTAAGAGTTTTTTTTTGGGACAGCTATCTTGGAATCGGTTTTTGTTTTTTCTTTCTAGCATTAGTCCAAGGATTTGTTTCTTCTATTTTTTTTAAGAGTAGGGGCCATCCATTCCATTTCTTCTGGGATAGACACTATGTTGTTGTTTTTTATGAATATAGTAGCTTCTTATAAGTCATTAAATGTTCTCATTTCATTGGCAAAAAGTATTTTTATCTTGGCTGGAAAGGCCAGTTGTGCTTTAATGTTGTTTTGTTTCAACAGTTTTATTATTGGCTAGACTTTTTTACTTTGTTCTAGTATTCTGGAAGAATAATCATTGTCAAACCTTATCAAGCTTTGATTGTATTTTAAGGGTGATTTTCTCCAATCAGATTTTAATATTAGTTCCTTGTCCAGAAATAAAAGAAATTTTATAACAATAGATCTAGGGTGAGTATTTGTTGAGTTAGAAGCAGGTTTCCTCAGTGCTCTATGCACCCTTTCAATTCCAAATGAATGTCCCTCTTTCAAGTCTAAAAATTCAGGAATCCAAGTTGTTAAGAATGTTATAATGTTTTATCCTTCAGTGTTTTCAGGCAGACTAAAGATCCTTATGTTTTTTCTCCTTTCCCTGTTTTCTAAGTCATCTATTTTATTAAGCAGTCATGTATTCTGTTTAAGCAGAAATTCTTTTTGGAATTCTTCCTCTTTGAGTCTCCCTTCAATGTCATTTAGAAAAGTCTCTATATTTGATATTTTTGTATGGTGTTGCTGTAATAGTTCCTTAAGATTATCAGTCATTTTTTGAGAATTTAATTTGAGGTTTTCTAAGTCATTTTTAAAGCCATCCATCTTCAAAGATAGTTCCTGTAAGGTATATGTCATCAATTGCAGTTCTTTTTTTCAAAGCAGCATCTGGATGAGAATTCCTTGAGTTGTTCATATTCAATGGCTCAATATATCTCCAAGTTACTTGACTGTATATGTCCACCAAAATTTATATTTATGTAGTTTAGTAGTTTATCTATTTGGTTTCTGATGTTTTCAACTTGAAAATAATAATATTTTCCTATATTATTATGATAGTTTATGGAGCTCTCAAAATTCACTGCTCTCAGTTGGCCATCTAGGCTCCACCCTCACTGCCATCAACTTCTACAGGTGCACAAATTCAGTTCCCTGTTACTAAATCAGCTGCTTCCTCATTTCTCTTTTAGAAAAACTGTCAAACCTCTGCAAAAATAGGTGCTATGAACTAGCAAGGGACAGACAAATTTCTATCATACCTTTCTACAAAGATTCAAAATGTGCATATCTAGGTGGAAAAAAAAACATAAGCAGCATTAATAGCTTCACGTGGCACAATGTGTACAAATTTAGTTTGCCACAACATTCACTGCTCCAGCTGTTCTGCTTTTGGGCACATTTTCCCTAATTGCTATGTTTATTTGGTATCTTGCAGTAAAGTGAGGCCTTCTATGGTAACAGTTTGAATCTCTATATCTTTAGGGAGGTGCTGTGCCCTAGGGAGAAATGAAGAGAAAGAGAAAGAGAGAGAATTCAAAAGAGAGAGTGAGGGAGAGTAAGAACACATGTCTCTATACTGACTAAAAATTAGTGGCGACTCGGTTCCCAGATTGATGGGCTTAGACAGAAAAAAAAATGTAGACCCCCTAGTATTTTACAGCTCCCATCACTGATTCCTTTCAAATGTCCTATCCCAGCATGAACTGAGTCATCTTAAGTACACTGCATCATAAGTACTTGGTGGTCAAAAAATTGGAAGAACATTGTTATCTTGATGACACCCCAAAGATCAAGGTGCTCTAGGGAAGGACGATAAGAGGACTAGTGACTGCAGTTTTCTCTCTCTCTTAGGTGTGTGAGAGGATAAGAGTTGTTTTCTTAAGTTATGGATTTCCAGAATGTATTTTGTGGTATTCCACATCAGTTAATAGGAAGCATGGTGACAGAACCTGTGTTTTTTTCTCACAGGAAAATATTTTGAAAATTTTATATATTGCAGAGATATACAGGAAGGTCTGAATAGTCTTTTTAGATTCTTAAATGTGCAAATGATTTTTCTAAATGCAAACATTTTATAAATGGGGGAAAAGCAGCAAAGAACAAAAGATGAAGCAGTGTTGTGATTTTCAGTCACCCTTTCTACAATGCAACATGTCCAAATGTATTTTGTTTATTTTATTAACCAATCTAGTCAAACTAAGGCAATAGGATGGTTAAGATATTCCTGAGGATGGTTATAGAAGCATGTTATGCAAAATTATGCTATTTATGATAGATAAGAAAGGTACTTCAGGTAAAGAACACAATGAAGGTAAGTATTGTAGAGTACTTTGTGTGAAGGAGGAATGTAGAAATAGTTCTAGGAGTCAAGGCAGCACAGTAGTGATGTGGGATGGGTGAGGATATCTTCTACACAGCCGGGAAAATGCATTGACTGGCTAATATGAGCATAGCAAAAAAAAAGATGTAATCATATTAGAAGTCAGGTAGAATGAGAATGAATGGCTAGATTATACACATGGTGCTCTTTTTACTGTAATTATAGAGAGAGTAAAACCGAATGAAATTTGCAAAAAGAATCAAAAGGAAATATTCATTTTTGCTTGTGAGAGTACTGCAGTCATCTGTGGCCACAACACAGCTTGAACAGGAAATAAAGGGAGGACCTGAGGGAAGGACTGCATTGAGTGTTGCCCTGTACTGGGGAATGAAACTAGAAGAAGGATAAAGACAGGCCTTCACTGCATTGGCAGAAGAGAGATGCAGATTAATAGGAGATTACTGGCTACTGGGTCCTCAAATCAGCATTCTGAATCACATGGAAAAATAATACTTAGAGAAGGCTAATAAATTGGGAAATGTGTGTGTCTGTGTATGTATCTATATGTATGTGTGTGTGTGTGTGTGTGTGTGTGTGTGTGTGTGTGCGCGAATTAAAGAGAGAAAGAGAAAAATTAAAGCACCAAGAAGTTGAGGAATTAAAACAAAGGATGCAAAGGCCTCAGCACCTCTGGGTTGCCATCTTTAATTCATTACAGCCAAGTATCTTCTCCAGGCGTTTCTGCAGTTACCTCCTACTGTGCCTCTAGTTGTCAAATATTGCCTATTCATATTTGCATTAATAATTCCAAAACCATGCTACACACAAGGTATCAGAATATTTTATCTTGAAGCATACATGATGGTAAATATAATTGTATTGGTATATGACCTCTGTCAATTAGTATTTGGTAGAACTGTAAGGTGATGACTTCATTTATTAAAGGCTGAAGCCACACCCACTGGGAGTTAAAGGTACACACTTAAAAGAGCTCTACTGGAGAGAATGCGTTAAAGACATAAGAAATTTAATCCATAGGAAAGGATAACATAGAAGCAAGAGACAGAAGAAATGAAAACTCAAGGGAAGAAAACATGAGAGACCAAAGCAGCAACAATAGGTTTAAAGGGACCAGTGATGAACATGCGGTGAAAGTCATCGAATTAGGAGGTGAGTGAACTTACAAATGAGATACAGGCAGTACAATGCCATGAAAAAGTGGAGAAATAAAGAAGGTATTAGAAAAGATATGATGGAAGTGAAGGTGCAATGTATCAAAAGAGGCTGATATTCTTAGATTATTATTTTTTTTTTTATTAAGGAGCAATCCGCACTATTTAATCTTGTGACATTTTTTAATAAAAGCATTGGTTCCAGGTACAGAAGGAAGTGACCAGACATGTTCCATACTTAGACCTTACAAAAGGATTAGACAGTATTCTCCATGAAGGCATTTTATATTAACTTGTTCACATCAGCATTATCAGTTATATAGTTTAGAGGGCAAATAATAGGCCGGGGGAGAGAACTAAAAAAAAAATATTCTATTAAAGCTAATTATAATTCAGAAACATGCATGCTGACTTGACACAGCAAATCTCTGCAGCTGTACCTGCACAAAGTAGAAGCTGCAGTCACCAAATTCACCATGCTGCTGAGTGAAAAAAGGATACACACATCAAACTGCTTACTTCTTCCTTCCTGCAAGACACACAATCTGCAAAAGTAGCAGCACAAACAGTATGTCAGGAACCATTAAACACACTAACATAAATAACACAACACATCTGCACTCCTGACATAAATAACACAAAACATCTGCACTCCTGACATAACACAACACATCTGCACTCCTGATTACCAAAAAAGTGTAAGTGGAAGAAAATGCACTTAAGCTAATGTACTATGTTATTTCAGGTACATATTACGTCCTACTTATGGGCTGTAAATTAGTGTACTGCACCTACTTGTTCAATACAATGGCAAGAGATAGAAGAAAAATGTTTAGAACTACAATGCCATTATTTAAAAAGATAGCAATTTGTTTCTTTTTCTTTAGTTTTCTTTTTTAATAATGATATTATATACTAGCATTAATCTACTGGGTGAGGGTAACACTTGTTTATCTATGCCATCTGCGGTTAAAACAAACATCACCCATTTCTAGTCATGGATTATTACTAAACTGAATAATATGGTACCTGTCCAAGTCTGTTAAGGTATCCAGAGGAGTCAGATAGGACTCATAATTGAGACCATAGCTTTTTTATTTGTTTAATTTTCACAGCTACCTCCCACCCACACCATTGTCTCCTAAAGCTTAGAACTGATAATTTTGAGGTGAAAACTTGGTTAACAAAATGCGTTGTTGCTTGCAGTATTGTCAATGTAATTAAGTCATCTAAGAATGCAAAAATACTGAAAGACAATTTAGATAAAACCATCCTCTTTTCCAATATCACTCAATATAGTGCTATTAATAAAATAAACATGAATCCTAGCATGACCACCATGGCAATAAAATTAAAGCCTTTCTTTGTGTAAGCAAGGTGAGTGCTTTCGAGATTGAAACCGCTTCTTCAGACCATTAACATAAACTACATGGACAAATTTAAAAACTTTAAATAACTCCTAATAGCCAGTCATATACTCTAAAATAAAATATATAAACCATTCACTCACCAAAACACCAATCAGATGATCACAACTGCCTACAAATCAGAAATCAAAAAATTCAATAGGCTTCACGTTATTGGTTTAGCAAATCACTATAAACAAACCAAAAAAACAATTCATGAATAGTTAACATGAAAAACATATCCAGACCACATCATGCATGGTTATCCAATGTTATTTCTGGGCCTAATGTAGCTATACATGGTTATCCCAATGAAAAACATCACAACAGCCTGCAAATCCAAATTCAATTCATCCAGTAGGTTTTACATTAACAGTCTACTAGATCGTTGCAATCAAACTGAAAAACACTTAACATTTCATTAACGAAAACAAGCACGATGTAACCCTACATGAATTCATCTAAACCATAAAGACTGAGTGAATTGAATTTTGATTTGTAGGCTACTATGATGCTTTTCGCTGGTAACTCTTGATGGTTTAGATGTATCCGTGTAGGGTTACATTGTGCTTGTCAAGATAGGCTATGAAGTTTTCGTTAATCAAATGTAAAGTGTTTTTAGACTTATATGTAGTGATCTGGTAGACTGTTAATGTAAAACCTACTGGATGAATTGGATTTGGATTCACAGAGTGCTGCAATGCTTTTCATTGGGATTTCCAGATAACTTGGGCCTATCTGTGTGGAGCTATGTTAGGCCCAGAAATAAGATTGGATAGCCATGTATGACATGGTCCAGCTATGTTTTTCATGTTATTTATTCATGAAGAGTTTTTTAGTTTGTTTATAGTGATTTGGTAGACCAATAAAGTGAATCCTATTGGATGTATTGATTTCTGATTTGTAGACAGTTGTGATAATCTGATTGGTATTTCAGCAAGTGAATGTTTTACATATTTTATTTTAGAGTATATGATTGGATATCTGGAGTTATTTAATTTAAGGTTTTTAAATTTGTTCATGTAATTTATGTTAATGGTCTGAAGAAGTGGTTTCAACTGCAAAAGTGCTCAACTTGTTTACGCAAATAAACTTTTTATTTTTATAGCCATGGTGGTCATGCTAGGATTCGTGTTTATTTTAAGCTTCATTGTTGTTCCTGGTCTAGCCTATATCTCCATACCAGCTTGTTTGGTTAATATAGTACTACTAATTTAAGGAAAATGTGTGTAAATATAATATCAACAAGTTCTTAGAATGATCCTAGAAGTAGAGAATGAAATTACAGTTCAAGGAACTGTTACAGATAGTAAATTATTAAGTTTTGACTAAGATATTGAAATCAAAGTCAAAAAGGCTTATTGTGGAGAATGCCTCATACCCAGTGGTATTACCATAAAATTATGGGAAAGTATTGTGCCCGTATTTTGCTCAAGTCTCAAATATTATGTCCTAGTCTGCAATCTAAAAAATGTATAATTTTAATAAGTTTGTGAAAGTTTAGAAATGAACAAAGAGAACAAGAGGAATTGGATAACATAAAGAATATTGATAGATTACAGAACTAGCTTTGTCCTATAGCCTATACAGTATAATTCTGCTGTCTGGACTGGCATGACCTTCACATTGGCCCAACACACATACACAACTGCCTGTACATCCAATAACCTTAGAGTTTCAATTGCAATTATGTAGTGCTTCATTGCTGCTCTCCTCTTGCCATTTCACAAACATGTTAATTGGGGGTGCGCACTGCTGAGCAATGCATTTGCATGATAGTAAGTGGACCACAAGAGTTTCAAACAGTGTATGCACTCCAGTAAACATGATAACTAGAATCAGTGGGAAAGCATCAGTTTTCATTTCTCTAGATCCATGGCAGACATGGCAGGCATTTATGGGGAAGGTGTGAGGTTTAGGGCAAAGAGGTGGGGTGTCCAAGAATCCAGGAATATTATTGGACTCCTAGTTAAGAACCGTAGCCAAAGGCTCCTGTAGGAGCACTATTCTTGCTCCCATTATAAATCTGAGGCTTGAGATATTTTAGCCCGGGCTGTATCTCTTGCCACCGGTATCTTGCACACTGGAGAACAATGTAGGCATTGTTGTAATGAAAAAACAACTAGTAATTAAAAAATGGATGACGGAGAAAAAATTCACCAATAATCACCACAAATCTCCGTACCACAGGATCCAATGAAGGCAGTCCCACAGCTTGGTGTAAAGGCCAATGTGAAGAAAAACTTGGTTAATTCCACAGAAAAACTTTTCAGTCCACAAGACACGAACTCAAACACTGTATAGTAGTAAGGTTTTTAATGACAACACAGCACAGCACAGCACGACAGTATTCAAAACGTTTCAAGCAGAATGCAAGCAGAAAAGATTTAGCGCTTTCATTTCCAAAACAGGAAACTTCATCAGAATTGTAATGACCTAAGGAGGAGGAAGAGGGATACATTCGACCATTGGATTGAGGAATTTAAGACTAAGGACATCCCATACCTGTGTAAGTACCATCTACAGAGAGTACTTGTAAGACTTAGAAAGCTGAATATAGGCAAGACTGGTATTCATAATGGTCTTGTGTTCTGATCTATTTTTTCCACAGCTGCAAGTGATCGTGAGTGCAATGTCTGAACCCACTAAGCGAGATTAGTGAGGATGAGGGAAGCATGTGGTATGTATGCAGCAGAAGAGTAGTGTTATTATAGCATTACTAGTTAAATATAACTTTTCTGGTATTTTATAGAGTTCTATCAAATTGAGCAGGCCTATCCCAACTGTAAAAGCAAGTATGCATGCATTACTCTGTATCAAAACCCAAGACTACGATATTAGACTTTAGTCAGAGGTTGTGGGTTAAAATAACATACTTCTCAACTATACAATTGTTTCTTCAATGATATTTAAATGAAATTAAAACATCTATAACAGTGGCACAAATGCCCTGCTGTAAACTGTAATCTGTATAACTGGAACATGCATATTTGCTATATATGCACATGTGCAGGATTACTTGCTGCAATCTGTAGTATAGTGTGCACCTGTTAGGAGGTGGTAGTTTGAAATATAAAAGTTAAGATAATATAGTCAAACAATGGTATTAATGCATTGCATGTCACATATGAAAGTACTAATACTAATCTAATGTCTTTTTCTCTCTCACCCTAACCCTTATATCTCTTTTTTATTTTATTTTTATTTTATTTCATATTATTTATAAAAAAATATGTCTTTTTTATTTTATTTTATGAATATTTTTTATTTTATTTTATTGTAAAAAATACTTTTTATTTTAGTTTTGTTTTCTTTTTTTAATTGTATTATGTGTCATCAAAATGTGTCCATGTCATCCATGTGCACCAGATCACTAAATTCTCCACAACATAACAGGGTAGGCTTGCCGTCTTCCACTGGGTCCAGCACCGATGCCCATTACATCTAGGAGCATACCTGGCAGTACTGCCTTTGCTGGCCCTGCACAATCTCTGTCCTCAGGCAGGTAGTCCTGCCCCAGAGGATAGTCCAAGGGTATCCTCTGGGAGCAGTGGAGGAGGTGGAGATATTACCACCTTCAGTGAATTTCCAGGGATGGTGCATAGGATTGTGCACCACACCACTGGTGCATGCCTATACTGTCTGGAGAGACTGTTCTCCCTCATTTTGCATAGCACTTGGAAGAGAAGAAGGAGATGTGAAGCATTCCAGTCAGTGGCAGAGTGAGCTGACAGAGATGACAGTCCTGTGGGTGAGGACTTGATTCTCACTATCACCCAGCTTGATGACTGTGGGTTTGGGATGACCCCACCCTCAGCCCACTTATGTTGTCCCCAAATGTTTTGTTTCCATCAGTGTCCCTGCCTCTTTTCTTGTTTGCCTTATCAGTCTGCAACTGCTTCCTCACCTAACCAACTTACATGACCCAGATATACCTATGTCCCTTCCCCAACATTTTTCTCTCTCTGAAATAAAAAAATAAATGGGCACCTGTCCCAAAAAAAAATATTGTACTGTAAATAGCTTTCCTTTCCACACTCATGTATTCTTGACGGGTTTGGTATAAAATTTCAAAATCCCCAAATCTCGAGTTTCAGAATATTGAGTTCAGAATCTCGAGATCTTGGAATCTTGAAATTGTGAACCCCCCCAAAACACCACCCAACACACTAAAACATGTGTATGCAGGGGGCACCACCCCACCTTCATCTCCCATCCCCACACACACCCGACAACTTAAATATATCAACTCTGAGATTGCACTACAGTGAGGACAAGGGAAATATCCCGGTCCGCGCTGTATGCCAATCTCCATTCAGGTTTTCGAAGTTTGAAACTTCGAACATATGATTTTCGATCATGTGAAATTCAAGGTTTTGAGCTTTAAAATTCTGAACAGAACCCATTCTTGACACACTTGATTCAGTTCAATTGGCTATACAACATGATTGTGTTGTGGTCACCCTTCTCTCTGAAGGTGACAGTCTAAATGCAGTTAATATGTTCCATTGATACTGTTAAAGAAATGGATAGCTATGGTTCTTTCCTACCTCTCTCCTGCACATTCCTGTCCTGCTTTCCTTTGGTTCTTCCCCCAGCTTCCTCCCTATTTTACCACTTTCCTATTTACCCCATTTTAACATCTTTATTCTGGTCACAAAATAGAATCACACACACTACAGATATGTTGCTAGAGAAACAATGGATCTTTTCCCTTTTTGGGCTCCATGTTTGTGTGGAGGTGGACATTGCATACCAATGGTGAACAGCAGCAGACAGGTGTGGTTACCCCACACAATGCCACTTAACACCACTGCACTATGCCAACACACAGCAATATAAACATTTCATGTCATTGCATTATCATTCTATAATGAAAAGCATTTAAAAGAGTTACATACATCTGCATTTGAACGTAGTACCATCTGGCCCAAAAAAGGAATATATCAATGCATTAACACATGCTGCTACAACATCAGTTAAGTAGCAGATATATTTCCTAGCCTCAGCACTAACTGTTAGACTTTAGCAATGCGACTTACATTTGTGCACTGTTTAGCTACCTGCGAACATGTGTATCTCACATGCATAGGCACTTTGCTAACTGTCGTGCAAACTGCTGCTTGCCACGCTACAGAAATGTACATATTATGTTGTATTACTTCTGTTTAATGTCCATTACCTGTGTATGACATGAAGTTACATGTGGAATCCTTACAAACTGAGGACCCTATCTAACAGTATGTCACATATTTACAATACATCTATGTGTAAGGACCCCACAAAGCACTGCAACCCAGGGGTCACAGTACTTTTTCCACATATATATCAACCACACTACAAAATGTAATAGCCATTGTTGTATGCTGTGCAATGCACATCAATCTGGTAACATGCAAAACTACAACTGATGACCCATGCACCTAAAATGCCTTATCTGGAAAACTAGGGAAGGAATCAGCATAGACCATATCCACAGGGTCATAGGTGAACTTCAACACACATGACCTACCCATTTTGTTTTTGTCAAGGATAGATCTTGCTTTTTGAACCTGTGGACTTCTTGAATACTGACCCCAATGACCTGGAAGAGAAATAACAGAACATCCTGTCTATGTTGAGTTATCCAAGGCCTTTGACACTATGCCCCATTCATGTGTCAATGTGAAGATCTCCCATGTGGGAATTAAGCCATACTGTAGTAGGGGGATAGGCAACTAACTTACTGACATTACACACATTCACAAAGTTGGAGACTGCACCTCCACCATTATCCACTTACCATTAGAATACCACAAGGATCTCTGCTGGGCCCTCAACTGTTTGCCTGGGCTTCAGGGAAGTAGTTTGCAATGGTAGGTGGCCTGTGGTTTAACAAGTCTGCAGATGACTGGTAACTGAACACAATAATATAGAATCCCTCAATGATGGTAACATATTACAGAAGGACCTGCCACACAGAAATGATTGATGTCAAACTCATGGACTGAACCGTAAAGAATACAATGCCTCATTGTCCCCTTTGGCAATGAAGTACCCCTGATAATTATGATATCTTTTAACTCACAACCTCCTGTCACACACTCAACATGCCTTTTGCCCTACCCATAGCACTAAAACAGCCCTACTATCCTTCAGAGACACTATAAATCAGCTCAGAAACAACTCCCAGATCATCTCAACAATATTCCTGGACCTGTCAAAAGCATTTAACATGGTCAACCACCCCAAACTCATAAACATTCTCTCCTCCCACAACCTCAGTAACACTGCTATAGCATGGTTCCAAAGCTACTTAAATCAACAACAAGCTGTCCTCTGGCAATAATCCCTCTCTCCCCTCCTACCAGTTAACTTAGGGGATCCCAATGCTCCATCCTTGGTCCCCTTTTCTTCTCCCTATTTGCCAATCACCTGCACTCTGCAACCCCCCAAGCCAGAATCATTCAATATGCTGATGACTCCACTGTGATTTGCTCTGCCTCATCCCTTAACAACCTTCAAGCTATCACTCAAGACACCTTCCTATCTGTTAAAAAATGTCTAACCAACTCCCAAATCTTACTAAATCCCAATAAAACTAAACTTATGCTTTTCTACCCTACCAGAATCCCTCCTCCCACAGCAAACTTTCTCATCTTCTCTATGAACCAAACCTCAATTACTCCTACCCCCCATACCAAACTTATAGGTGTTATTATCAACAATAACCTAAAATTTGAGCTCCACATAGTTCAAACCATTAAAAATACACAAAAAAACTCAGTCTCCTTTACAGGAATGGACGATATCTAACTCAAAATACAAAAAGTACAATTGCTAGAAAACACCTACTATCGATACTTTTATATGCATCCCCTATCCTAACAAACCGCCATAAAAATGACCTCACCAAGCTTCAAACTTGCTATTACAAAATCTCCAAATATGCCACAGGTGCCCACTACAAATCCCACCACTGTCAATCCCTCAAGCAACTGGACTGGCTAGAGCTCCCACTCTTACTTCAATTTAATTAACCAACCTTAGCCCACAAAATCCTCCACCATCCAGAAAAAAAATCCCAGCCCTTAAAAACCTAATCCAACCATGCATAGCATCCAGATCCCTTCACTCAAACAACAATGTAATCCTCCAAGTCACCAAAGTAAAAAATTTAGCAGGCGAAGCTCCATTGTCCTACTATATCTCCAAACTCTGGAACTCTCTACCTACCCCACTCATGAATGCCTCCTCACCTATACAGTTTAAAAGACTCCTAAAACCCACCTTACAAACTCCTGGCTATGAACCTGCCATACCCCAGGTTAGACTCCTACCACCCCCTTAAATCCCTTACTTCTACTCTAGTACTTTTCCTAAAGCATTAATGCCTATATCCTAACTTCTTCCGGTCTGTTACTTATATCTCATCTTCTCTATTCTCCTTTACTTAAAACAACCCTAAAATGAACTAAGTACAACCCCTCAGAAAGTATTTCATTTATATGATCTTCTTTCTTGCATAGTCATAGAAAAAATTCTTACTCAATCCCTTGCTTACCTAATTGTTTACTAAAATCAATTCTTTGTTTATATTAGAATAGTATAAACTCAATGTTTTTTCTAATATGCTATAATGTAACTATACACTGTACTGTCTATGCCGTATTGTACTGTATGATTTTGAGGAGCTTTTCTCCCCAGGCCTCTAATGAAAAAGGACACATGTCCAGATGGACTTTCCCGGTTAACAAATGTAAAATAAAATAAATAAAATAACTATAGATAGCACCCCTATAAGCTTAAACAGTGTTGTGGGACTTGAGAACATATGTTGATAGCAATCTACACTTTCATCACTATGCATCCATAGTGGTGTCACACACATTCTGCATTGCACAGATCATACATATGGACATCACATCCAATACCATGGTGGTCATACCTCTGCTGTACTCTACCCTTATCAGACCACTAAATGAGTAAAATGCTCCTTCCTGTCCGTACCTCACCAGACACTTGCTGCAATTGGAGAAAACACAGGGTTGTGCCTGGAAGACTCCAGGGCCTCCAAACATAACATATATGGAAAGACTGAAAGACCTGTCAGTGTACTCAGTATCATGCAAGCTGCTGAGAGGTGACTTATGCCTACCCTACAGAGCAGTCTCAAACCCTGCCCTACTGGAAATGCTGGACATCTGCAAACAAAATGGGAGAAGAATAACCTGGCCCAGGGTTCTCAGCCTAGCCTGTGACATAAACATAAACAGAACATGCTGGGGAGACAGATATATCCCCTAACAACTCACACTCCTTTGCAATAGGCTCCCACTGTGTTGTGTGTGAAGCAGTGCTCCTCAATGACCCTGTTCAAGCACAACCTTCACTACTGTTTGGGTGATTTTAAAGTCACCTCTAGGGTGACACTTATGTCTCTCATGGACATGGCCAGTTGATGCTGTTCACAAAATTTCTCAGATAACAATAACCATCCAACTATGCTCAATAAGGGTACTTGTGTTTTTACACAGCTAGGCTTCTAAACACCATAGGACCATTAGGCTAGTAGCCTCCTATGAACATACAAAGCTATTAGATAGGGTTTTGGTTCTCACTGCAGTCAAGTGTGTGTGTGTGTGTGTGTGTGTGTGTGTGTGTGTGTGTGTGTGTGTGTGTGTGTGTGTGTGTGTGTGTGTGTGTTTCTCTAGACAGAAGAGCAGGAATGTGTATACCACAGTAATGGCTCCAATACCATTGGGTAACAGTATTTTGATTCTTGCAGATGCCTGCATAAACATTTCATGCAGCCCACCCAATATCTTGTACCTGACATGGCCTGCTGATGCCATCTACTATAAGTTCACCTGCAGTCTTGTAAAAGTTAGATGTCTGCCATGGCAGTTCCATAAAATACTATGGTCTGTACTCTGTGTACTTAGATAGGTAGGGGCTCTGTTCTCATTGCAGTCAGCAGTGTGTGTGTATGAGCTCCTGCCTAAAATTACAGAGAGACTTTTACACTTGCACATGAAACACTGCTATTACCAAATTCTCTTCAACAGACACTGCTGATGCCATCAGCTATATCAGATTTTTGAATATGCAGTACCCCCACCAGGGCAGGGTCAGACACTGGACTGGTGGCCAGGCAGACAGCATCTCATCCTATACCAGACAGATTACAGTGAAATGGCTTTAACTATTTCCACCTACATCATGTCATGGCTTGTAGGCCCTGTGTTATCTTGCTGAGAAAGCCCTATGGTCTTTTCCCCTGCTGCGTTTGTCTGGTGAGGTACATGTCAAGGAAAGCATTATACTCTATTACTGTTCAATTAAGTTTGACTACAGTGCTGTCATACAGTCCTAAGATCTGCATATGATGGCATGAGGTATGATGTGCACAACATAGGCTTTCAGTACCATTTGTGACACTTGGTGATCAAAGTTCAGACTGCTATCTATATGTGCTCCCAGTGCTGACATCACAGAGTGTCTGCATAGCAAAACTGTTGTCAGTGTTGTGATTAACATGAAATTCCTTTTCAGATGGACACCATAAAAAAAGACATATTTCTGCAATTATTTGTAGATTGTGTGCCTTTGTCTCCATTCATTTGTTTTGTTTAGACCCTCCTGTACTATGTCATCATCATTGGAGGACTCAGTGATTACACCCAATATGCAAGAATCAGCAAACTTTGTAAAGCAAAGGCCATTAACTTTAGCCTGAACACTCAAGAAATAGAGTGCAAACAGTGAAGGGCCAAGCACAGATCCCCGGGGTTTGCCTGTGGTGACAGCTGTGCTGGTACAGGTTGATTCACCAACTTTCACAATATGTGTTCTGCCAGTGAATCAGTTGGTTATCCATCTACTGACATAAAGTTTAATCTTCAGCTGGGAGGGTTTCTCAATGATACCTGCATGGAGGATTGTGTCAAAACCCTAGGCTAGATCATGATGGGCAGTATGCACTGTCTTACCTTCATCTAGGCCTATCACATGGAAGCAAAGTCTTGTGACAACATCACACATCATCTATGGCATGACTCAGCACATACACTTCTTGACACAGTTGAATACACATTTCAACACACCCTACATATGGTCTATATTCCCATACAAGGGTGTACATTAACATGCATCCATCTGAGTAGAGGGAGCAGCACCTGATGCATGCATGCATGCACAGACATATCCTAACTCTCCTTGACTGTGTGGTGGGCCAACAGGTGATCACAGACCTCTTCAACATATACACTAGTAATATTCTGGCTGTGTGCAACAGACCTGTGTGAGTTTGAGTTGTTAATGCTACATCATGTCTGTTACATTTGATTGATGTCCTCAAAGAGGTCATCGAGGGCATACATGATGATGATAGTATCATCTTGTGGAACTTGACCAGGTCAAGGCATTTGACAAAAATCTACACTTAGATATTCACTCAGTACTGTCATATGTGGCCATAAACAGCTGTATCACCAAATGGGTAGACCAGTGTTATCACATACATGGCATCTCACTATGTTGAAATGTGTGATGTCATCTATATCTCAGGTCCAGTAATCAGGTCCGTACATCAGGGCTGTGTGCTAGGCCCTTTCTTGTCCATTAGTTAAGTGATCACAAATGACATACACATGCTGTGTCCACACAGCTGCCTGAAGGACTACAAAATGTGGGCAATCATTGACTCCAACTGTGATATGAGTCTAATGCAAATGGTAGAAACACATAACAAACACTGCTGCCACAGGCATGACAACACCTGCATTGGCAAGTCACATGGAGGATTTGTTAATTCAGGAAACAAACACACCACCCAAGTATAATGTAGACATCATACTGTATAATCAGACTAATAGATATGTGGTCTGTGTGCTGGGGTAGATGGTAAGTGGTACATCCAACAGCATGTGGTCACAGTGATGACTACTCCCTTGAATGTAACACAAGTAGTGGGTATGTGAAGGACATGCACATCAGAGGCCATAATACCTTTATGTTTCCCAGCCTTCATTGCACCAATGACTGTGTACAGTGCACCCTTCTTCACGTACCTCCCTACACATTTACCAGTGATATGTAGTGGAAGTATACCACCTTTGTCACAGTGCACTGTCACACAGCTTATTGTCCACACTTAGGTGTTCTTTCTATGGAATATACATGACTGTCCAATCGTGCGGAACACCAAGTCTTTACACATGATACATGTGTGCTGCTTGTTCTGCCATACATTGTTGTTTGACAACATTAATGGCATGTATTTCATTCATTGCAGTTTGGATTGTGCTCTCTCTCTCTCTCTCTCTCTATATATATATATATATATATATATATATATATATATATATATATATATATATAAATACGCCATGCACACAAGGCAACTAAACTATATTGCCCATACTGTCACATACAGGTACAGCAGTGTCCCTCTTAACACCTTCAGCAGATGTCACAGTGCCATGACAGTGTAAGTGGTTACCCTCATAGAGTGTGTGTGTATGTATCATAATAGTTGTTCAAGAGTGTATGTGCACACTCATCTCTTATCAGTGTAAATGACATATGTTGTGTCAGAGGCATGGGATGGCTGGTGGTATTATTCTAATATTGTTCATGACTGTGGCTGGTTCTTGTAATGTTTTCCATGAGCCTTTACCTGTGCCTACCTTGCTGGAAACCTTTGCTGAGAGTGCACTCATATTCAGGCTTATCAATTTGCACAGCTTCACAATATGCACCCCACCCCAATTGTATGTCAGATTCCTGATAAATGTCCTCTGTGTTATTCATGTAAGGATGCTTGTCTGACATGGACATCCTCTCCATTGTATGTCAACTTGTGTGACAGTCACATAAAATACATTTTCACTGTACAGTCCCTACTGTACCATATAGATATGTGATTGGTGTTGCTGCTGCAACCATCTTCCATTGACATGCCCTTCTCTGCTGTACATTAGGTAATTTCCCCTGTCCTATTTCCCCGAGTTCAGTCCTCCAGTTCATGTGTGTGTGCCCCTATTCAATACACACATTTTGCCTGAGTGTTCCTTTTACATGAAAGTCCAGGTCCCATTACAGATCATTTACACAGCTTCAGTACACAATGCCAGGAATGGAATATCATAATACTCTGCACTGTAGGTGCACTGTCTTGTACTGTGTTTTGACCATATACTTCACATTCATACCTCTTAACTGTCCAGATATTCCCAGGATGTCCAGGTGTTTTCCTTATCAAATTTGTGACTTCTGCCATATCACTGGGATGATCTCAGGACTGACATGAGTCAGTATTACATACATTTGAGGTCATACCTAGCAACTGTCCTGATTAGTGCAAAATGTCTACTTTTTATCTCATATTTTTGATATTTTCCTCATAACATAATTTTCTGGCAAACCATTGACATGTCATTGCAGATTGAAGTCGGAAACTGATGACTGACGTTTAATTTTCAATCTTAATGCTCTTCATAAAGTTCATGGTACTGTAAAACCTATTATTCCTTCAACTTTATAAGTTTGGAAGACCAATATTAAAAATCTGTCCCTAGTTTTGGACATCTGACCCCCATTTATTTATGCCTTTTTTCTTCAACCATTTAGAGCAAGAAATCTGGAAAAAAGCCATAAATAATTGGGGTCAGAGGTCCAAAACTAGGGTCAGATTGTATTATTTTCATATAAGAATAAACAAGGCCTTTAACAGGGTATTTCTCAAAAATGTTCCTCTTAACATTGTATGATGTTTTTTTCCTTATGCCCTGATGTAAGGTGAATCTTGTCTAAGCTGTGATGTAATACAGTTTCCTATCAGAAGTGCACTGTAAATACAAAGTAAATTTAATGGTAAAAACCACTCGAAAAACAGCAAAATAGCGTAATAAACTTTACTCGATACACGCTTTCATCAAAGACTTCTTCAGAATACATTAAAGATCCACAATCACTGTTTAAATAATCACATCAATGATTGACATCCAATCATTCAATAAAAGTGAACATATTCTTAAAAAGACATACTAATTAAAAAATTCCATTGCTATATTTTTGTCAATGGATAGTTTGTTGTTTTTTAAAAAACATTTGATGTTAATTGAGTCATTTAAACCGGGGGGTTTGTCTGATTTCAATCTTATTTGCCACAGAGTCTCCCTCTGTTTGACAAAGTTTTTGAAATCACCCCCCCCTCAAGTCTGATTGACAAACTTCTAATACTGAAAAAAGGAATTTTTTAAAATTGAGACAAACTAGAGAATGTTTGAATAAAGCATTGTTTGTGTCCTTACTTTTAATACTGTATAGATGTTCACGTATTCTAGTTTTTAAACATCTGGTTGTCATTCCTATATAAAATGAGGTGCAACTACTACAAAAACTAATGTATATAACACCTTTGGTATTACAGTTGACATGCTGTGGTACTTCAATAGTTCTATCCATGGTGTCAATCACTATGTAGGGGCTTTGCAGAATGAACCTGCACATGTTACATCCGAAGCAAGGAAACATACCCTTCGTTTGTGTGGTGCTAATTTCTACAGCTTTACTGTGGCCATTGCTTTCTAAAGCTCTCTTGATGTTATAAGTGTTCCTCAAAACAAAATTGGGCTGTTCCCCAACTATTTGACTGATGTCTAGGTTCCCCTGTAGAATTCTCCAGTTTTTTCTCAAAACTTGTTTAATATGTTCACTATCTATAGTCATATCCAAAGAACAGACTATTTTTTTACTTGCTACATCATTTAATGTTCCTGAAGTAGAAAAAGTGTCTTTGTTGTTTAATATAGCCTGATAGTGAGTACTACGTTTTTCCAACACTTCTTTTTTTATGTTTTCCAAAAGCAAGAACAGAGGGAGACTCTGTGGCAAATAAGATTGAAATCAGACAAACCCCCCGGTTTAAATGACTCAATTAACATCAAATGTTTTTTTAAAAAACAACAAACTATCCATTGACAAAAATATAGCAATGGAATTTTTTAATTAGTATGTCTTTTTAAGAATATGTTCACTTTTATTGAATGATTGGATGTCAATCATTGATGTGATTATTTAAACAGTGATTGTGGATCTTTAATGTATTCTGAAGAAGTCTTTGACGAAAGCGTGTATCGAGTAAAGTTTATTACGCTATTTTGCTGTTTTTCGAGTGGTTTTTACCATTAAATTTACTTTGTATTTACAGTGCACATTACTCAAGTTTGTGCATTTTATTTCTGCTAACTGTGAGCTGCACGGACTGTTTCCTTCTTCGACCAGTATTTTCATGGTTTTGTTTTTTTTGGAATTTATTTGGTTGTTGCACTAATTTCTGATGGCCGAGGAAGGTGACGAACAGCTTTTAAACCTCACCATTCATCCCACACCAGGTTCGGATCCACTGAACACACAAGATTTGTTTATTGCTACTCTTATTAATATCCAGAATTCCTTGAACTTTTTAGTAGCTAATGCTTCTAAACCTAATTCACATCCAGCCAAGTCCAATGGGGTCTTTCCATGAGCTGGATACAGTTGTCGACACCAGCGAGACCAACTTTCGTTCTGGAAATCAACTAACAAGAGTTAGCGGCAATACAGAAGGTGACCGTGGTATATCACAACGGAAAGAACCTGGTTTAAGACCTATTTTGGACTGTCTTGACAATCCCTTTGGTGGACAAATGGGGTATGTACTCACTATTAATAATGAGGTGTTTAACCAGAAAATTGAACTGTTGGGTAACTTATTGAAAAGACACCGCTCTATTTTTATAGAAAACTGTTATTTTGAGCGATGTCTAGTTGAGATTTTTCAAATGCCCCAATGGTGTTTCTATCGGAGACCCGATGTTTCAAGTATTAGTAAATTTTTTTAACGAAGCCGGGCAGTCCTTTTTGAGACTACTGATTGACAACAATCTAGATAAAATAAAGTGTTTAAAGGAAGACATTTGTTTTTTGGAAAGTGAGCTTAAAACTATATGTCTTGACAAAAACAAACAAGCGGAAATGTTTGACAAAATGAGCGACGACGTAGAAAAGTATGCAGGGGAGGTTATTAACAGAAAACATTCAAAGTTATTAAGGGACATTACAGCTTATGAATCTAAATCTGCTTTCAATCATTTTGTACCAGGGCATAGAGAAAATAACTTTAAAAGGCAACAGCCTGAAAGGGGCAACATGCGTAACTATCATGCAATGCAAGGCCCTAAGACAAAAAGCCTTGGCCGTAATACTAGTTATGCCATTGGACGGACACGGCTTTGAATTTGGTTACTAATGACAAAGCTCTCCATTCTGTGGAGGCCGAACCAGTTGATAGCGTTTTATTGAATGTCTCTAATGAAGACAATATTATAAAAGGAAAAATAGACTGTGTCAACAAAGCTTCTGTTACCAAAGCATTGAAAACATCTAATTTTTTTGGGAAGAAAACACCCCTGAAAAAAGGACAATGTCAACCAGGAGTCGTACATTCCTGGGATCAAGTTCTTCAGCGGACGAAACTTAAATCTGCGAACTAATGACTTTGAAATTATTAATTTAACTGATACAGTTTTTAATGAGCATGAAATAAATGTTTTAAAACTTGGCCTTAATTTTGTGCCAACAAAGATAGCTGACTACAGCAAAACTATAGTGGATGTCAAGAAATATGTGAGAAAACTAAATTTACATTATTTGATGCACGACATTCCCATGACAGAAAAAAGTCTTATCAAACCCTCCACTTTTAATCCACAGTTAAACCATACTATGAAAGTGTTTGAGGATATCTGTATACAGGAACTAGAAAACACTTTAGATAAGAACATCAAAGTCAATCACAATCTATCATTTAAAGACAGAAAAGCATTTAATGAGTTGCGAATGAAAAATGATACTATCAGATTTATGAGAAGTGATAAAGGTGGGAACCTAGTTATAATGACACAAGAGTCATACAAACAGAAAATGTTAGACATATTAAACAATACTGACGAATATGAGGTAGTTCCACTTTATGAGATAAATAAGAAATTTAAAACCATTCATTCACTTTCCTCATGTCTAGTGAGATAAATTTGGAAATGCAATTTTTGGTTTTGTCCATAATCCCCCAATAGGGACTTTCTTCGGAATACCGAAGATACACAAAAATTCTATGGATCCCCCTTTCAGACCTATCGTTTCATCACCTAATTCAGTCACAGAGGGAATTTCCTTAGTTATAGATGCCACTTTAGGACCATTGGTTTCACAACAAGAATCATTCATCAAGGATTCTTGGCATTTTTTAGAAAAACTCAAAGAATTTAATGAGAGTAATATATTTGATCCCACTCAACACATTATTTTCAGTTTGGATGTGGTTTCTTTATACACATGCATTCCCCATGAGAAGTAAAAACAGATTTCTATATATTTGGTTTCTGGATATTTTATTACATCACAATTATTTTATTTTTGGTGACATGTCACTGGCGGCTCTTTCCATGCCAATCTCGTAATGTCATGGTGGGAAGAAGAATTTCTTAAACCTATAAAAAACATCTTTAATATTTTATTATATTACAGATTTGTGGACGATTTGGTATTTATTATCAAAGGAAATAACGATACAGTTCTTCAATTTCTCAAAGCTATTAACAACACAGTTGAATTTTAAAATTCACTAAGGAATAGGTTTGAAAATAAACTTATATTCTCTTTTGGTGGATTTGTCAGAATCAAGATTTCATAGTGGCATCTTTAGAAAAGAAACATTCACCAACAGTTAAACCCATATTATAAAGAATATACCAAAAGGACAATTCCCACAAAAGACAGTGATTTTTAAATATTCATTAATAGATACAACATCTTGCTTTTGGAAAACATAAAATATATTAAACAACAAAGACACTTTTTCTACTTCAGGAACATTAATCTGTTCTTTGGATATGACTATAGATAGTGAACATATTAAACAAGTTTTGAGAAAAACTGGAGAATTCTACAGGGAACCTAGACATCAGTCAAATAGTTGGGGAACAGCCCAATTTTGTTTTGAGGAACACTTATAACATCAAGAGAGCTTTAGAAAGCAATGGCCACAGTAAAGCTGTAGAAATTAGCACCACACAAACGAAGGGTATGTTTCCTTGCTTCGGATGTAACATGTGCAGGTTCATTCTGTGATTGACACCATGGATAGAACTATTGAAGTACCACAGCATGTCAACTGTAATACCAAAGGTGTTATATACATTAGTTTTTGTAGTAGTTGCACCTCATTTTATATAGCAATGACAACCAGATGTTTAACCACTAGAATCGTGAACATCTATACAGTATTAAAAGTAAGGACACAAACAATGCTTTATTCAAACATTCTCTAGTTTGTCTCAATTTCAGTATTAGAAGTTTGTCAATCAGACTTGAGGGGGGGTGATTTCAAAAACTTTGTCAAACAGAGGGAGACTCTGTGGCAAATAAGATTGAAATTTAAATGACTCAATTAACATCAAATGTTTTTTAAAAAACAACAAACTATCCATTGACAAAAATATAGCAATGGAATTTTTTAATTAGTATGTCTTTTTAAACATATGTTCACTTTTATTGAATGATTGGATGTCAATCATTGATGTGATTATTTAAACAGTGATTGTGGATCTTTAATGTATTCTGAAGAAGTCTTTGGTAAAGTTTATTACGCTATTTTGCTGTTTTTCGAGTGGTTTTTACCATTAAATTTACTTTGTATTTACAGTGCACATTACTCAAGTTTGTGCATTTTATTTCTGCTAACTGTGAGCTGCACGGACTGTTTCCTTCTTCGACCAGTATTTTCATGGTTTTGTTTTTTTTGGAATTTATTTGGTTGTTCCTATCAGAAGTGCAAAACCCACTACTAAGCCTTCTCACCTTTCAAATCTTAAACTGTGATTCCTGCAAGAACAGAAAATAATGAAATACTGTTATACCTTTAAAATAGTTTTCCAGGTGGGGCATTATACTTGCAATCTAACAGCTATTATTATTTATTTATTTTGCCTTGTTTACTATCAAGTCCAGCTGGGCACAAGCCCCTTTTCAGTAGAGAGCTTGGGAAAAAGCCCAATATACATAAAGTTGAAGAGCAATGCATTCTGTTATCACATCTGACATTCTGTACAAATACAAAAACATTATATATACACAATAGTAACGCATAAGACATTACACATTTGTACTTAATAAGACACAGCAATACAAATGGGCATACATATGCACACAATGCACATTTATAATAGTATATTGTAAGAGTGTTTAAACAGTGTTACAGTTTCAATGTTGAGATCGTTCAACAGAATTTTAAGTACAGCACTTATTATAGGTTCATAGGTTCAGACAAGGGTACTAGGCTGTTGGCCCTGGGGCCTTTATAAGCTTAGCCATATTATACCCTTGTTCCCTTATTCACCAAGTTGTATGGTCTATATTTGCAGCATGAGTCTATGATCAGCACTGACTGCTCTTATCCAAGAGGGGCATAGGTGACATCCCCGAGATAAATTTACGGCCTCCCATCCAGTTGTCTAAGTTGCACTTAAATAGGGTCATTGAAGAGTTCTGTTTTATATGAATTAGGAGTTTGTTCCAGAGGAGTGGCAGTCTCTGGGAGACATATCTATCTCTCTAGCATGTCCTGTTAATGTCGCATGCTAGGTTAAGATCCCTAGAGCGAGTGAATCCTGCCTCATTTGACTTGCAGATTGGCAGCATTTCCATTAAGGCAGGGTCAGAGACTGCTCTATAAGTCAGGCACAAGTCACCTCTCAGCAGCCTATAAGGTACAGAATACAGTGACAGGGCCTTCAGTGTAGGTCATGTGCTGAAGGCCCTGAATTTTCTTGGTAAGAAACTTCTGAGGTCTCTCTAGCTGCTGTAGGTGCCTGGTGAGATACATACAGAAAGGCACATTGTACTCTATTAGTGGTCTGATGAGGGATGTGTACAGTGGAGTTATAACATCCTTAGCTCTGGATGCACTTACTTATGAGATTTGCAATGTAGAAGGTCTTCCTTACAACTGAGAATACACGATGATTGAAGTTAAGGTTGCAGTCAACCTGTGTTCCCAAATCTCTCACCACAGCATTTGAGCTAAGGGGTGTAATGTTAATATTGTAATTTGCAGGGCCTTCCTCTTTGCCAAAAGGGATGATAACACATTTTTTTGCATTTAGTTTAAGTACATGGCTTTTGCACCAGTCACTTGTGTGTGTAAGCCCTTTTTGTACTATGCCAACATCTTTGGGAAACTCAATGATGAAACCCAGTTTGCAGTCATCGGCGAACTTGGTAAGCCATAGGCCATCTGTTTTTGCCTGGACTTCTGAGTAATAGATTCCAAACAGTAGGAGGCCCCAGCACAGATCCTTGTGGTACACCACTGGTAACTGGTCTTCTGGTAGAGGTGGAATGTCCAACTTTGACTGTATGCATTCTGTAGGTGAGCCAGTTGGCTACCCATCTAGTCACATATCGGTTAATTCCCATCTGGGTGAGTTTCTCAATGATGGCTGAATGGGGGATTGTGTCAAATACCTTGGCTAAGTCAAGATAGGCTATATGTACTCTTTTGCCTTCATCCATGGCTTTGGTGATATTCTCAAAGAAGTCCATCAAGTTTAATAAGCATGATCTACCCTTAATGAAGCCAAATTGGGTCAGGTCAAGAGTTTGAAAGTCATCTATGTCTTTGTTGATAAGGTCCATGATGATTCTCTCCATGCCCTTGCAGATACTTGTTAGGCATATGTATCTCTAGTTCCCAGGGTCGGTTGATGGACCCCCTTTGTGCAAGAGAATTACTGTTGCTGTTTCTCACTCTGCTGGGACAGAGCCAGTACTTAGACTCTGGTTGAAAAGAATGCAAAGTGGTTCTGCTAGGTTCTGTCTTAGACCATTTAATAGGCAGCCTAGGATGTTAACTGGTCTCATATAGGCTGTGTTTTTGCCAGGGAAATTATGGTTATCACCTGCTCCTTGGAGATACCAGGTAGGGGACTAATGAAAGGTATGCTTTGGGATATGTCTGGTGGGGACAGGGGGATGATGTTTGCACCAAACCTGTCTGCTAGCAGGTTGGTGATGTCCTCAGGGTCAGTATGAGTGGTACCGTCCACTACTAGTTCGGCACAAAGCTGGGCTTTCCATTTTAGATTTCTGATGCAATTAATGATGCCTTGTAATTATCATTTGCTATGGATGCTAGTTCAGCTTTGTAATTAGCTTTGGAAGACTTTACTAGATATCTGATTTGCTTTTTGAAGCTGTGGAGAGTTTCCTTCCTCTGCTGAGTCAGTTCCCTCTTGTTCTTAGACATTAGCTTCTTCCTCTTGTTGTATAACCTATTTATGCTTGATGACCACCAAGGTGATTTGTTTGTTTGTGAGTACCTTGTTTTCATCTGTTCAGGTACAGCTGAGTCTATAAATTTGTATAGGTATTTACACAGGACATTTGTGTACATCTCTGTATAGGTAAAACCATGATCAGAGTACTTGTTAAACTCAAAATAAAAATAAAAAAAAAATTATTTTCAATTGGAATGAAAGTGCTCAAAACTTTGTGTAATTAAAGACTCTGGTGTATTCTGGTGCAGCATTTTTTTGTTTTGTTTTTATTTGAGTTAACAAGCATGCTGATCATGGTTTTAGGTATTTTGGTTGTTTTAGTTTACTGCAGACATTAAAATGTCACAGAGTTGGTTTCTGACTTGGAAGCCAACTCCACTTCCTTCAGTCACAACAACACACTGGTGGATCTTACTGCATTTGATAGAATGTATGGTTCAACTTATGGAACGTGTGTACTCCCTGGTTGTAGCTTTTGTCAGCATTATTGATGGAACAAGCAGACAATGGCAGATCCAGTACAGGTATGGCAAAAGTTGCAGACAATGGCAGATCCAGTATAAGTATGGAAAAAAGTTTCATCTTATGTTGGGGTATGTGCCAAACATTTTAGGGGAAGCTTTAATATTCAGGACTGGTTTATCCTGAAACATTTTGTTTAGTAAAGAAGTAGTCCAGTGGTCTGAGAAGAACAATAGCCAGTGTAATGATCGTGAAATTACATTTGAAGCAAGAATTAACAAATTTGAATCATTATTGACTAAATTTAAGTCAATGCAGTTGGACAATTCTTTTCTCAACTATTGTATTAGTAACAAGTGAGTACCAAAAGGCTTATGCATTTGGAAATACCCCAATGGGGTTATCCATGGGCCCCTGTTACATTTTGAACTTGTAGAATTTTTCAACCGTAAAGCTATTGAATATATGAATATTATTGTTCAAGACAATCTGAGGTGATTGAACTAGCTAGAGGAGGAAATTCATAATCCTGATTCCGAGATACAGAAATATTTATTGTTTGAGCATCAATTTGAGGAAGTCCAGTCTGTTCTAAAAAATATATCTAAACATGATACAGCTTCCTTTAAAAGGAAACAAAGAAAGATTCTCAGAGACATCAATGACTACAAGAACAACAAAGTCTACCCTGCCACATGTGGAGGAGGGTAACCAAAGGATAATAGTGGAGCAGCATCCAATAATGAACTGTGTGACATCAATGAGGAACAAGGGATGGTAAGATCAGCTGTAGATCTAAGAGGTTAGAGGAGAGAAGGGAGAGACCAGCCAATCAATCCTCTAACCCCCAAGAAGGACTCTGCCAAAAGTTGTTTTGGAGAACCAAACACGAGAACAGATGGTTTCAGAAGTAATCCTCCCAGAGTCTCTGGCAAAGGAAAATTAAGGTACTGATTCTGTTCCTAATTTGGGAGGTTGTGTGATATACTATTTTCCCCCACTTAACATCACTCACACCTTTGGCTTTTTTATTTCAAAAAGGTTTTAAATATGTGCCTTCCAGCCAGCTTGATATGGTAGATTTATTGAGTGAGTTTAACTTGTTTACCAGGAAGCTGAACTCAAAATGTATTCTGCCATCTGATGACCAAAGTTCCTCTAGTTTTGGCCTAAAAAGAACTAGCATTTTTAACCCACCCCTCTTACCTAGCATTCACTTATTTGAACATTTATATGAGAAAAGCATGAGAGAATGGTGTTATAATAACAGAAAACCCAAATTTTACAACCTTACTCCTGAAGAGAAGGAACTGTTATACAAATTAGCCAATGATAAAAGTTTGAGCATCATGAAACCTGATAAAGAGGGGGGTGGTCATAATGGACAAACATTGTTATTCCTCCAAAATGTTGGCTTATTACATAAGGGAACATTTTTATTGAGGTTTCAAGGAACCAGATCAACATTGCTTACCATGCTATTGATTTGATTTTGGAGGACATTTTCGTGACGCTCGATTTACCTATGACCACTAGGAAATTTTTAGTAGTGAAACCTAGGATTCCAGCAATATTTGGAATTCCTAAGATCCATAAATCTATATCTGCCTACCCCCCACCCACCTTAAGACTCATTATAGTTCATGCTGGGTCTAAAATGAACGTGGCCAAATTTGTTGACTTTAAGCTTAAATCATTTACAGAGGATAAGCAACATATACTAAAGGGCTCTTGGCATTTTCCTGAAATTATATCTAAAGCCATGTTTTTTTCAGAGGCACTCTTTGTTACAATAGACATCAATGACTTATTTTCTGTCATCCCCAGCAAGAAGGGGTTGGACTGGTTTCATCAAACTATGGTAAGTGGCACAGATCTGAGCGATACTGATATTAGATTGATCCCCCAGTGTATGGAGCTTATGCTGGCTAACAACTTTGTATATTATAAAGGTGAATATTACAACCAACACATAGGTGTGGCTATGGGTGAAGTTTCAGGTCCCATATTTCCCAACATGGTTTTGGGAAACCTCTATGGTTTTAAGTTCAACTTTTTCTTCTATGATTGGAGTTTATCTCAGGTACAGGGATGATATATTTATTTTATGGAAGGGCAGTTCAGAGGAATTGAAGACTTTTATGGATTTTTTAAACCTCCCCACTTACTTCTTAGAATTTACCTACCAATGGAATTCATATTCTATTGATTTTCTCGACATCACGTTGTACACAAATTTTGAGGAAAAAAGATACAAGTCCAACATTTTTAGGAAAAACACTTTTTCAAATGCATATTTGCATTTTGATAGTCAACACCCCGCATGCAGAAAAAGAATTTGATGAAAGGATATCTGTTCAGGCTTAGTAGATTAGTTTCTGATGACACCAGCTTCCAAGCTGAAGTTATCAAACTTTGTGAAATGTTTAAAAGCAGGGGCTACCCACAGGGCATGTTAGACGATATTAGTAGTTTTGTGGGGTCTACTTTATTTAACCGAAAGTTGATTCCAGCGAATGCAAATCCATCTACACAAATGCATCGAACCGCGAAATAAGCGAACTCACAAAACCACGAAATTACCTTGAAATTCGAAATGTGGAAGTGTTTTGGTTGGCCCATCTGAGCTACAGATCTGTAAGGTAAGTGTGCGATAGTTACGGACATTAGGGTGTGGGTTATGGTAAGTGCATAGATAGGTAATGTAATATGGGTAATGTATTTAACATTTAGTGTAGGGTTTGAGGTAGGGTTTGGTTAGTGTATGTGTGTGGTTTATTTATTTTGTTTGGGTATAGCTCCGTAGGGTAAGTGTGCGGTAGTTATGGACCTTAGGGTTAGGGAGGGGTTAGGGAGAGTGCATAGATAGTGGTGTATGTGGGATTTAGTGTAGGGTTAGAAGTAGGGTTTTGGTTGGTATATGTTTGTGGTTTATTTATTTTGTTTGGGTGGGTTGTGTGTTTCAGATGGTGGGGTTGGCTGAGTATGACAAATCGGTATTTTGAGTTTTGTGGTTTTGTGAGTTCGCTCATTTCACGGTTCAATGTATATGTGTCAATGGATTTGCATTCGCTGGAATCAGCTTTCGGTTAATTAAAGTATACCCGTTTTGTGATAGAGCACAGAAATGCTCAATATGACTCCATTTTATGACAACCTGGATTCACAGTGGGTCAGAACAAAAACAATGATAAAAGTCCAGGTAACCCTTCACAGGTGTTGGTCCTGCAATACAGCAAAGACATCCATTCTTTGAAAAGTTCCATCAAAGCACAGTGGAGTACTGTTTTTGGATTCCTTGGGTTAACCAACCTGTTGGGGCAACAACCTAGATTTGTTTTTAAAAACAACAAACATTTTAAAACCATCCTAGAAGCAGGGAAGAGTTATGACAATGTTTCTACCAAAAGTTGGGGCATGAAGTGGTGCAGAACCTGCAAACAGTGTAGATTTATTTTTGAAGGCAGTAGTTTTTCTGTGGAAGGTTTTCCTAGACTGATTACAGTCAAGGGCAGATTTGACTGCAATACTAAGGGTGTAGTATATATATAGCCTTCTGTCTATCTTGTCCAGCATTCTAGGTAGGAAAACTATTGGACCTCTGCGGACAATGTATGCAATTGGTAAAGACAACTTTTGAAATGCTCTTTATAAGCATTCTTTGGTCTGCAAGGATTTTAAGAAATTTGGCTTTACCATTTTGAAGAAGGTGGAATGCCTGGAAAGTGGTGGTGATTGGGAAACCTTTGTTGAGAAGAGGTAGCCTCAATGGCAACTTTTATTGAATACCATTGCTCCACCAGGTATTAATGACATAATATCTATCAAACCTATTTTGAAAATTAAGTCAAACTGCCTGTCATAGGACTTCTATAATCAAACTTTTCTAAAATGTTTTTAAATAGTGTAATTGAGTATATAAGCTATTTCATGTGTTAACTGTTTACTAATTCTTAATGCATCTGCTATTATGTTTTTATACAATATTTACTTTTATATGTAAAGTTATTGGTGTTTAGCATGCATATATATTTGATGCAGGAAGTTTGGGAATAGTACTTGCTATTTTAATGTGTGTATACCATTAAATTTTGCCAGGGTTTTTTGGCACCTTTTTTAAGTGTATAAAAGTAAACAAGTCAAGATCACATTGTTTCTTATGGAGATCCTTTTCAATTGGAACAAAAGTGCTCAAAGCTTTGTGTAATTATAGACTCTGCTGTGTTCTGGTGCAGCATTTTTTTTAATTTTTACCTCTGTATAGTTGTCATTGTTGACAGTGGTAGCAGGGAGTTAAAACTACTTATGCCATTGCTTAGGAGGCCATAGTTTGCTTTGGAGAAATGTTTTATCCTATTTGCTCTTGGGGGGGGGGGCAGGAATGATTGTTACTCCAAAGAAGACTTATTTATTATTAGACCTTACCAGGAAGGGCAACACACATGCGGTAGTGCAGAGACCCCATATGTTGGTGAGTACTAAGTCTAGGACATTTGAGCCACTTGTGGGGATGCAGACTATCTGTTCCAGAGCCTGTATATTAACAAAGTCCAGAAACTTTAGGGTGAGTGTGTTTGTGCTCATATATGACCCTCAATTGATGGAAGGATAGTTGAAATCACTCAAGACCAAGGTGTATAGTGAGTGATTCAAGTGGATTCAGGTAGGCAGAGTGGTTTTCATGATTCATGGTGAGGGACATATAGCTAACAATGATATGCAAGGAGGTTTTACCTACAGTTAGTTGGACTTGGAGAAGTTCTAAGGAGTCATGCTGTTTGACCAGTCTTGAAATGTATTTGTCTTTAATAAAGATGGATACACCTCCACCGTTGGTTCTTTCATGCTTATTTTGAGGTCTGAATGTGTGAAAGGCATTATAGCCTTCTATGGCCAGGGTGCTTTCAGCTCTGCAGCCTTGAACCATGCCTCTGTGATTGCACAGACATCTGCATCTTCCAAGGTAAGGAGTGCTTCCAGTGAGTGCAGTTTCTGATTTAGACTCCTAGCATTAAGCAGCATAATCTTGAGTTTGTTTCTAGTGGAAATGTTTTATGTTTGAATTGTCTTGTTATCACATTGCCTAAAAAAAGGCACTATGGGGGAGGCAAGTACCTTTGCTAGTAACCAAAAGCCAAGAGGTGACAGGTGAAGACCATCTCTGGCAAAGCAGCATGGTCTGTCAACCATATCTTCCCAGGCTGACAGATACTGGATCCCCTTGGACTGACACCAGAAGCTTAGCCAATTGTTGAAGTCAATTATTTTTTGTTTATATTGAGGCATCATCCTGGGTGAAGGTAGAATGCTGCTTAGGGCTAGGGACATACCTGCCTGGGACATATAATCTAACAGCTCAATCATGTCTGTCTTCATATAGTCCAGTATGGTACATCTCAAGTCATTCCTTCCAACATGGACTATGACAGAGTCAAAACGGTACTTCTTGACATGAGACATGAGTGCGTGAGTGATCTGACTGATCCTGACACCTGACAGGCAGCTGACCGTGACTTTCTCCCTGTCCAGCCTGGTGAAGGGGACATCTGAGTGTCTCACTCTGGAGTTGCCTATGACCAAGATGTTTGGTTTTTGAGGTTTTTTTTCCTTAGGGGCTTATTGGCCAAAACACTGCTGTGTGTATTATTGTGTGCAGTGGATTCTGTTGAGTCTGCAGTATGTACAGTAGGTTTGTTCTTGGGAGGTCTCTTTTCTTTAGGTAGGCTTCTAACAAGTACCTCTGCGTATGTGGGTTTATGGGTTGTAAGCTTGTTAAGTGCAAGAGGTGAAGTGTGTCTGACAACCTGTTTAATATCTGATGTGTTGTTATGTGTGAGAACTGATTCCAGATTCATAGTAGAGAAACATCTGTCACATTTTGTATTTGTTTGATTTAGAAGTAATTGGTTGTCAGTGTACATGAGGCAGTTGCTACATTGCCTCACAATGCTCATATCAATCAGGCTAGCTGGGGAAATGGTAGGAAACTGTCCGTCCATTATGACACTTATATACTATAGTGACTAGTAAGGAGTGGGCTAGATGGACCAGGTTTTGCTGTAAGGCTAACAACAAGTGTCTATTCTATGGAGGGCTAGGGATAGAAAACTGCATCAGTGCTTCACAATTCACAACTGACTCGCTCACAGTGGAGCAGTGCACAACTGTGTTGTACACAGTAAAGCAGGGGAGCTTAGTAGGGTTCCCTAACAGATATCTAGAGAAACTTGTATTTCTAAGCATTTGCTTCTATGCACAGTTATACACAGCTGTGCTAAACCCTGTTGCATGATGCACAACTATATGCAAACACGAGGCTTAAATACAAGTGAAGGTAAACCATTTTAAAACAAAGTAATGAATGGAAAAGCCCAAGACTTTGTCTTTTCAGCAATCCCCATCTCCGATGGGTCCTGGCTACACACTTATGCCACAAAGTTGTATAGAAGAAAAGTTGGGCAGACTTTGAAATTGAAGTCTAGGGCTAGAAATAGTTTACAGTTTTAGTTTTATACAGCAAGGAGTAAGATCAATTGATAGAATCTTTAGAGTGTAATAAAGCAACACATGGCTCTAGTTGGGAGTAAGGCTTTCTACAGTTTATTTATTAAATTGTTTATTTTTCAATCTTATTCTGGATTGTAAAAGTGGCATAGCCAAGAGTTATGGAGGAATTGTTTTAGTTTGTTTTTGAAGATGTTTGGGTTTTCCCTGAGTCTAATATGGAGTGGGTTTGAAGTTCCAGAATTTAGAGACATGGCTGGAATACAGGGTATCTCAATCTATACTGATGGACTTTTGAACCATGAGGACATATTTTATCGCTTCAGCAGAGTTGCCAGTTGGGAGTGTACCTTTGTAACAAAGAGCCTAGGGCTGGGCACCTTTCATGGCGATGCATTACACTGTGTGCTACATGTTGCTGAGAAATAGTGAGGTAGTGGGGTGGCTCTAGCCAGTTAAGGTACTTAAGTGAAATATAGTGATGAAAAGGGTAATATTTATTGGATGCAGATTTGGTTATTATATTGTAGCACTGCTCAAGTTTGCTTTTCTGTGAGGCCTGGTAGCTGTTGAAAGTTGGTGATGTATATAGCAGTGCGGGAAGAAAATAAGAGGAGGTGAAGGTTGTCCTGCTACTTTCACACAGATAATGATTATCTCTGTATAAGATACCCAGCTTTGGGGTTTTTTTTGATAGGTTGTTAAATGTCAAATTTCAAATTATCATCAACAGTGACACCGAGTAGATTTGTGTTCAAGACTTCTTAAATTATTATGTTACTGGATGAAGTTATTGTTTTGTAATTAGTAAGGGACTTTTGTTTTGTTTAATTTAGGACGAGGTTGGATTTGACCAGCAAAGTTTTGACTGGAGACATGAAGGAGTCCTGAGCAAGTTGCTGATGCTGAGTGGCATTGACATGGAGGGACTGAACTGCCAAACCTCTACTATTTACATATTCTAACTCTGACATTGTTGGAACACGGAGAAAGGAGTTTTCGGAGATATAGACATTTTAGTCTTAGTATATATTGTTCAAAGTGCATGTAAATGCTTGGTCTTCTGAAGACTGCACTTAACATTAATGGATTTACAGCAGGCGCCCTTGCAATATAGTTCCTGACATGCCATTATTTTTTTGATCATTTTGTCTCTTCTGCATTCATCAAGCTTCCCAAGTTGCGTATTGGCTCTGATTCTTTGACAGTAGGGCCATCATCAGATTTGCCAGGAGAGTATTGTGCACCATCTTGAATAAACATTATAAGTTCTTTATATTCTCACCAGTATATTTTCTACAAATGTATTATGCATTTACTCCTAACCCCATACCCTGATGGTGACATGCCCACCCACATCTGTGCAGGGGCCACCTACATGTGACATGATACACATGAAATAAGAAGTTACCTTTATTTGCTAAGTCAGACATTGTGCATGCCCTTAACCACTGACTGCTGCTTTCAGTGTCATATGTGATATCTGTTGAATTGCACCAGTGGAGCAAATACTCGCATCCATGACCTGAAGTCCTCCCCTCCGGATAGGTGGCACAAATCCTCCACTGCCAGCTTTTACTTACCTGAGCTACTAATCAAACTCAGGTCTGTGGTATCTTTTAATATGTTATTCATTTGACCTTCATATACCATGTTATCCATAAGAACCATCCCTCCCCCCTTATCGGGTTTCATTATCCTAATTTCTTTATCCCTTCTTAAATTATTTAATATTTGTTTTTCCTTTTCACTTACATTTCCTTTAAAATAAATATGTTGAAACTCATTCCTAATTTCCTTCTCAATAATTTTACCAAATTTTTTAATTGGGGGTGTAATGGAGGGTTAAAAGTACTTTGTTTGTATAGTTCCTTTGAACTAATATTGTACTCTTGATTAACAAATAAACCCAGATTAATTTTCCTGAGAAAAGTTTTTACATCCACAAGGGTCCTAGCTTTATATCCCTTTTTCCTAGGAATATATTTAAGGCCTTTAGAAAGTAAAGTGAACTGTTCATGCTCCAGGTTTAAAGGACTAAAATTATAAATAGTGAAGTTATTGAAAGAATACTTATTTTCCATTACTTCATCTACCATAATTTCAGAGGTGGGGGGGTATATAATATTTCATCCTTATTTAATATCTGTCCTTCCTCCCACCTCTCCACTGAAAATTTTGGTTCTATTTAGGACCCTTCTTAAAATTCTGATGTTGGTGGTTAAAGTCCTCTATATTTTTTATCCTTTCCAATCTACAAAGGGGTATTTGTTCCTCAAAATCATCTAATTCATTCATGTTTTCACCAACACTTGTTATTTCCCTATCATTCCCATAAACCATATTCTGTCCAACATCCCCTTTGTTAAAGAATTTATTGTTATATGGTTTTGGGTAACATGTGTTGTTCTGATATTCACAAAGGTCTCTTTCTAGCTTTCTTATTTTTCTGTTTACTAAATCCATACATTTTGCATCAATACTGTCTTTTATCTTGTAATATTTAATTTTTTCATTCTCAATACCAAATATTAAATAATTCCTAATACATTTGTCCAATACATCAATTTGTTTGTTCAATTCATCCTTTACCCTTTCATTTTCTTTAATCATAAGTTTTAAAATGTCTAAACCACATTTATTAAACAACTCAAGCAAATCTTTGTGGTAGTCACTACCTTCTATAACATTGTTAGGAAACTTACAAATTCTTAAACCCTTAGGCACTACTTCTTTGTCTATTGACAACATATCTAATTTGTTACTATAAGACTCATTGACTTCAGGTGCTTGGTTCACGTTGTCAGTAAATTTACTGGTAAAGCTAACCTGAAGCCAGTCTCTCAGTCCACTGTCATTATGGCAAACCGCTCCTGCATACAAGCGTACACCCTGTCTTGGTGGAAGAGCGATGCCTGAACAACCTTCTCCTCCATCGGGTGTGGTCTGTTCCCTTAAAATAACTGGGGTATCAATGAAATCCTGTTCACTACATCCATTGGAAATGCCAACATCTTTGGAATCATGTTTCAGTTTCCCTCCATTCCGTTGTGAAAGGGGCGGTTTCACTGTACAAGTCTCTGCTCTCGCTTCACACGCCCTCTCCTTTGTGTAGTTCATAAATTCAACCAAAGATTGGCTAACGGGCATCATGAGCTCTATCAATTGAGTTAGCTGGCCGACACATTTGCAAAACTGTCCTGCCTCCTCTTTAATGTTGGATAAGCCTCCAGGAGCAATGGCTTCCGATTCCCCAGCCATGCTGCTATCAGAAACTCAGAACAGAACGCAAACAGCAAATAATGGTTAAATGACACCAAAAACCAATAGAAAAACATCCAGGGAAATGAAGTGTTCTCTTTCAGCTTTAATCCAACAATAAAAACACCAGCTTAAAACAGTAGCGATTAAACGTAGTAAATCTCATACACATTTTTCGTCACAGTAAGACTGTAACTTCATCAGATAATACATACAATCCAAAACCCCTTACTATTTATCCTTCAGTGTTTCCCAATTAATCTGTTCCAACCAATAAAAATAGAGCCTACATTTCAAATTACATTCAAAAAGTATCTTGCTGAAAGCTTTCATTAAACTTATAACATAAAAATTATAAAAGCCAGTTTAAAAGCCATTTTAAAAACAATTCTTATTTGTTAAAACCTTGTAAAATCATTTAAACTTTTGATTCCAATGGGAAATTTAAAACTTGATATTAATAAAACATAGTTTAAAAAGCTTTTCTTATTTCGAAGCATAAATCGTGTTTGTTGTACTGAATAAATAAGTATTTTAGCTCCCTCTTGTGGCAGATCACTGTTAAAGGACGAAAGAAAAGAGTGTGCAAACCATAATGTGTTAGTTAAATGAGAGAATAAATAAACATGTCTTGTATACTAAAAATTAATAAGTGAGCTCCAAAAAATATATATTTAATGTTTGATTTAATTTACAATTTGGCAGCTCTCATTTTAAGGGAGGGATAGTTCTCATGTATAACATGGAATATGAAGGTAAAATGAATAACATATTAAAAGTTACCATGAGATATTCTATCGTTTCTAAAAATGAAATAAATATTGGCTACAGCAAAATTGATATAGTTCTTAGGGACCTTCTACTAGAAGGATTAATAAATCAAAAAACATATAATTATCTTACAGTAGAGAAACCAAAAATTCCGTCTGTGTTCGGGATTCCCAAGATTCATAAAAATGAAAAAGAACCCCCACTGAGATTGATAGCATCTGCAGAGGGTTCCAAGATATTACCCTTAGCCAAATATATTGATAATAAACTTAAGAAAATATGGCTAAAGGGGAAAAATATATTGAGGGATTCCTGGGACCTACTGAAGGAAATAGACAACAATTTTTTTATGTCGAACACTGCTTTTGTTACTATTGATGTTGTAGATCTCTTTTCTAGTATTCCACATCTAGAACGTTTACAAATGTTAGAAGAAATTTTATTTGAGGACACTGAAATTAATAATGAAGAAAGATTAACATGTTTATACCTTATCAACCTAGTTTTAAAATATAATTATTTGTTCTTTAATGGAGAATTTTACCATCAGACTAAAGGGGTAGCAATGGGAGCCGCTTGTGCCCCCACTTATACAAACCTAGTTTTAGCTAGAATGGAGGAGAAATTTGTATTGAATTCTCCTTTTGAAAATTCATGGTATCTCTATAAGCATTTTCTGGATGATATATGTATCTTTTGGACAGGAGAGATAGAGGCAATTACAGATTTTTTGGAAATGTTAAAAAAAACTACAACCTTTCTTGATTTTACATGGAATATAAGGGAAGACACCCTTCAATATTTGGATATATAAATATATAAAAAAGAAGGGAGATTCCACTCAAAAGTATTCAGAAAAGCTATGTATACAAATTCATATTTACATTTTAATAGCGCTCACCCTTTCCATTGTAAGAAAAATATAGTGAAAGGACAATTCGTTAGGGGGAGCCATATGACATCAGAGGAGAGTGAATTTTATTATAAAGAGTTAGACCTCCTCACTAAGATGTTTAAGGAAAGAGACTGCCCCGAGGAAATGTTAAACAACTTTAGGAAAGAGGTGTTCACAAAAAGGGAATCATATTTTAAACCGATTCTATGTGAGAAGAATGAAAATAATAACATTAATTTAGAAAAAATGTTGTAATGGAGCTCAGGTCACTAATGATTTTAATCAGGCTATGATTATGGAATTCAATGCAAGTGCCCTGCATATTAGAAAAATAATAGAAAGGGAATGGATAAGGTTTGTAGAAATTACAGACCATAAAGGGCTCCCTCCAAGAGATTTGAAGTTTGTCTGTAGGAATTCAGTTAATCTAAAAAGTTTGCTGGAGAATGTAACAGAAAACAATGTTAGACAAAGAATAGGTACATATAAATGTAGGCGCTGTAGTCAATGTAAATATATAATTAATAAGAGTAAAGTTACACTGGTCTGCAGAGGGAAACAGTTAATAAGCAAGAGATTTTTTAACTGTGAATCCCTAGGGTTGGTATATCTTGCTTTATGTGGACTTTGTGGGTCCTTCTATATTGGCAAGACAGAGCGAAAGCTCAGGAGAAGGATCTACGAACATTTAAATGATATTAAGAACAAAAAAGAGACTAACGCTTTGTACAAACATAGTATAGCATGTAGGGAAGCCAAATTCTCCTTTTTTGTTTTAGAGGGGGTGATAAAAGACATCAGGGGAGGCCTTTGGGAGGAGAAGATCGAATATAAAGAAATGTGGTGGCAATTAACATTAGAAGCCCCCCCCCCCTGGCCTAAATGATACTATTTCTATTAAATCTTTGCTTAAAATGAGAGCTGCCAAATTGTAAATTAAATCAAACATTAAATATATATTTTTTGGGGCTCACTTATTAATTTTTAGTACACAAGTCATGTTTATTTATTCTCTCATTTAACTAACACATTATGGTTTGCACATACTCTTTCTTTTCTTTCATCCTTTAACAGTGATTTTAATGTCTGCCACAAGAGGGAGCTAAATACTTCTTTATTCAGTACAACAAACACTATGCTTCGAAATAAGAAAAACTTTTTAAACTATGTTTTATTAAAATCAGTTTTAAATTTCCCATTGGAATCAAAAGTTTAAATGATTTTACAAGGTTTTAACAAATATGAATTGTTTTTAAATTGGCTTTTAAACTGGCTTTTATAATTTTTATAAGTTTAATGAAAGCTTTCAGCAAGATAATTTTTGAATGTAATTTGAAATGTAGTCTCTATTTTCATTGGTTGGAACAGATTAATTGGGAAACACAGCAGTATAAATAGTAAGGGGTTTTGGATTGTATTTATTATCTGATGAAGTTACAGTCTTACTGTGACGAAAAACGTGTATGACATTTACTACGTTTAAACGCTACTGTTTTAAGCTGGTGTTTTTATTGTTGGATTAAACCTGAAAGATAACGCTTCATTTCCCTGGATGTTGTTTTTACTTATATACTGTAGTGACTAGTGGGCTAGATGGACCAGGTTTTGCTGTAAGGCTAACAACAAGTGTCTATTCTATGGAGGGCTAGGGATACAAAACTGCATCAGTGCTTCACAAAGCACAACTAAGTTGCTCAAAGTGCAGCAGTGTGCAACTGTGTTGTGCACAGTAAAGCAAGGGGGGAGCAGTAGGGTTCCCTAGCAGATATCTAGGGAAACTTGTATTTCTAAGCATTTGCTTCTATGCACAGTTATACACAGCTGTGCTAAACCCTGTTGCATGATGCACAACTATATGCAAACACAAGGCTTAAATACAAGTGAAGGTAAACAGTTTTAAAACAAAGTAATGAATGGAAAAGCCCAAGACTTTGCCTTTCAAGCAATCCCCATCTCCGATGGGTCCAGGCTACACACTTATGCCACAAGGTTGTATAGAAGAAAGGTTGGGCAAACTTTGAAATGGAAGTCTAGGGCTAGGAATAGTTTACAGTTTTAGTTTTATACAGCAAGGAGTAAGATCAAATGATAGAATCTTTAGAGTGTAATAAAGCAACACATGGCTCTGGTTGGGAGTAAGGCTTTCTACAGTTTATTTATTAAATTGTTTATTTTTTAATCTTATTCTGGATTGTAACAGTGACATAGCCAAGAGTTATGGAGGAATTGTTTTACTTTGTTTTAGAAGATGTTTGGGTTTTCCCTGAGCCTATTATGGAGTGGGTTTGAAGTTCCAGAATTTAGAGACATGGCTGGAATACAGGGTATCTCCATCTATACTGATGGACGTTTGAACCATGAGGACATATTTTATCACTTCAGCAGAGCTGCCAGTTGGGAGTGTACCTTTGTAACAAAGAGTCTAGGGCTGGGCACCTTTCATGGTGATGCATTACACTGTGTGCGACATGTTGCTGAGAAATAGTGAGGTAGTGGGGTGGCTCTAGCCAGTTAAGGTACTTAAGTGAAATATAGTGATGAAAAGGGTAATATTTACTGGATACAGATTCTGCTCAAGTTTGCTTTTCTGTGTGGCCTGGTAGCTGTTGAAAGTTGGTGATGTATATAGCAGCGTGGGATGAAAATAAGAGGAGGTGAGGGTTATCCTGCTACTTTCACACAGGTAATGATTATCTCTGTATAAGATACCCAGCTTTGGAGGATTTTTTTGATAGTTTGTTAAATGTCAAATTTCAAATTATCATCAACAGTGACACCGAGTAGATTTGTGTTCAAGACTTCTTAAATTATTATGTTACTGGATGAAGTTATTGTTTGTAATTAGTATGGGACTTTTGTTTTGCTTAATTTAGGATGAGGTTGGATTTGACCAGGAAAGTTTTGATTGGAGACATGAAGAAATCCTGAGCAAGTTGCTGATGCTGAGTGGCATGGACATTGAGAGACTGAACTGCCAAACCTCTACTATTTACATATTCTAACTCTGACATCGTTGGAACTTGGAGAAAGTAGTTTTCGGAGATATAGACATTTCAGTCTTAGTATATATTGTTCGAAGTGCATGTAAATGCTTAGTCTTCTGAAGACTGCACTTAACATTAATGGGCTTTCAGCAGGCACCCTCACAATATAGTTCCTGACATGCCATTATTTTTCTGGATATTTTTGCCTCTTCTGCATTCATCAAGCTTCCAAGTTGCATATTTGCTCTGATTCTTTGGCAGTAGGGACATCATCAGATTTGCCAGGAGAGTATTGTGCACCATCTTGAATAAACATTAGAAGTTCTTTATGTTCTCACCAGTATATTTTTTACAAATGTATTTTGTATTTACTCCTAACCCCACACCCTGATGGTGACATGCCCACCCACATCTGTGCAGGGGCCACCTACATGTGACATGATACACATGAAATAAGAAGCTACCTTTATTTGCTAAGGCAGACACTGTGCATGCCTTTACCCATTAACTGCTGCTTTCAGTGTTATATGTGATCTCTGTTGAATTGTACCAGTGGAGCAAATACTCACATCCATGAGCTGAAGTCCTCCTATCCGGATAGGTGGCACAAATCCTCCACTGCCAGCCTTTTCTTACCTGAGCTACTAATCAAACTCATGTCACCTTGGCCATAGTCATGACTTTATCCATCTGTGTTATTGGGCTGGTTGTAGTTCCTGGCATGTCCTTATCTTCCAAGGGTTTGTATTTCATTAACCCATAGCTTATCTCTGCAGTAATTGTTTCTGCTCAGCATAACATTGCTCATTCCCTCTGCATTATTACTCTGTCCTCACTGGGGAGTTCATTCCATGCGTATTTACTTTTGTAAATATTTATACTGGGTCTCTTTACAAATACCATGATTTAGAACTAGTGTAACTGTTTGGCTAGACTGCCATGTGACTCTAGTCTGGCAGTTTACTTATTTGTTTCTACAGTTATTTTCATGGAGTTTTGGGGCAAAAGTGTACTGTTTCTGTGTCTACTTTTGTTCTTTATTGTGACTACTGTTTATCTGGGGGAAGTGCAAGTTTGTGTGTGTGTGCTCATGAACCCTTTAGTGACAACTTATCTTATTATCACCTCCTTCCAGCCGCACTTAACAGGTTACAGTAATCTTTCTTGACAGGAGCATAGTTTCACTTACAGGTACTTTGGTTCAGTCGCCTGCTGTACCTAAGAAAAAGACAACTACTAGGAAGCACTTGCTGCCAGTGGATGACTCTGTAACGACAACAGGTTGTAACTCAGACCACTCCCTCATTTCTCTGAGGACCTCTAGCCCCTTCTACTACCACAGATCAGGGTTTAGCCATATCCTCTGTAGCTGTTCACATTTCCATTCAGTGCATGGGAGGGTGATTTTCTTCTTTCATGGGGGTTTCATTGGGAGGTTCATACAGGTGTGGCTGTGGTAAGTAACCTGTTTCCTGTGTTGAAGCACCATTTTTGTATCAGTCTACTTGCAGTCACTTGGAAAATTAAACAAAAACTTAGATATATTTCTTTAGACAATATTCTATCTGTTGATAAAAATAAGTTAATGACTTTGCCTAAGGGTTTATTGGAGGCTTTGAATCCTGTGAAAAAAAGGGTAATTTCACTGTTAAAAATAGTTATTATTCCACAGTTGCTGAGGATCCATTATCAGATTATTCTGATTAGACAGGGACAGGGTTTGCTCTGTGTTTTCATCCCATGTTCCAAATTCTGATTCTGAGTATAGTGACTCCTCATTTTCTGATTTTGAGGAATTTCCTTTTTCTGAGACTATTTCCAGAATGAATAACTTTTTGAGTAGGGACAGCTAAAAGTTCACTTTTCTTTATAGAAATATTATGATTATGTTACAGGTAGATATCCCATATTCTACCACTATCCCCACTATTATGCTATTCTTGAGGGATGCTTTTGTCTTAACCTGCAATAACCCTGATAGTCAATCCTCAGTTCATAAATTGGCAGACAGAATTTATAAACTTCCTCTTTCTAACAATTTATTTATTTTATTTATTTATTTACATTTGTTTACCTGGAAATTCCGACTGGATACAGGTCCTTTTTTAGCAGAGGCCCGGGGAGAAAAGCTCCACAGAATGAATGACATGATAAATATTATACAATATGAATCAAATATATGAAAAGTACAGGAGCATATTTGGTAAAATTTAAGTAGTGAGCACTAATTACAACCAAAGAAATAAGAAGTAATGCATAGTACTGCAATTGTTTATCAGTTACAAGATTAACAACAGTAATAGACTAATGATAATTAAAATCCTGGTGGGACGAATTTTTTTTTCTCCCATCTAAGGTCTAATGTAGAAGCAATTTCTATTTCTTCTCCAGCTGCTAACAAGCTTTTGGTCAATGCTAAGCCATCTCCTTCTGACAAGAATGGTAAGTCCTTTGGCAGGTTTGGGAAGAGAAATTTCCCTCCACCTTCTTCTTCTCTAGCCTTCAGAAGTTTGAATTACAATGCTCATATGCCGAAATACATGCTGGCTTCTTTTGACAGTCTAAGGAATTCTTCTGCCAGCTTTCCTTCAGAATGTGGGTCCTTTCTGAAGTTTGTTATTGCTAGTATTTCTCAAGTTTATAAACATTATTTAAAGGGTATGTATGATTCTGCTGACTCTATACCTAGGGCTGCAGCTTCTGCTATGGCAATGAAATATTTTGCCTGGGTATGTAATCAGAAGTTTCCTGAGAATCTTAAATCTGAGATTTTATATTCCCCTTTGGATAAGAAGTGTCTGTTCCACTCTTCCGCTATGCAGGTACTCAAACAATTTGATAAAAGGGGCAAATTTTTAAAATAGTAAAAAAAATCTGGAGCATTTTATTTTCAAAAAGCAAAATAAACAAACCGAACAAGCTTCCAGCAAACAGGCTTCTAACAAAAAGTGGCAGAAAGTGTCTAATAAAAAAGCAGGGAAAAAGGGTCAGTCCTCTACTTTAGAATGACTACTATGACCCACCCCTCCCCCTTCATTCATGCTGCATCCTCAATCTGCCCCTGAGACTTGAGATAAGTTCTCAGTCTTCCCATTTGGTATCAGATTGTGTCAGACAAATGAGTTCTGACAGTAGTTCAGGATGGTTACAAATTGCAGTGGGAAAGCCTTTTGCCTTTTTGAGGCTTCCATCCTCATTTACTAAACAGGACAGGCATGTTTTGTCTGGTTTTAAGACATATGTTGGCCAGGGCAGCTTGTGCTATTGAGCTGCAGGAAAAGAAAAGCAAATTAAAAGAATATGATGCATATGCGGTATCCACCAGTGTGTTTGTGTGTGTGTGTGTGTGTGTGTGTGTGTGTGTGTGTGTGTGTGTGTGTGTGTGTGTGTGTGAAATGCACCAGTTAACTATAATTGGTGGCTAGAGAGAAACCCAGGTTCAAACCATCAATTTTGGACAGAGGTAGCAAGAACCTGAATTCCCTATCCACCACCACTTCTGAAAAAGTGTTCAGATTTTTGCCTCATCTGGTTTTCTGGATTTTCAGACAGTTGAATTCAAGACTTTATATTCTTCAGAAAGTATATGGTAACACAAAACATTTTATTCTAGCAATTTTCTAAGTTTATAAGATCAGTATTTGAAATTTGTCCCAATTTGTAGGGCTGTATTCCCCCATTATTGGCTTTGTGTAGGTTTTTTTGTTCTAAGAGGTTGACAGCTATGGTGAGAACTACTAAATGATAGCCATTTAAGTTTCAGTCTTCCTATCTTTCGAAAAACATCTGATTTGGCATAGTGGTATGTTGCTCTGACTGTAGTGCACAGGGTTCTGGGTCCAAGACTTGGCAGTGAAATGCATGGTGGTAGCACAGCATTTTATTCTAGCAACTTTCCAAGGTTATACAAGCAATGTTTAAAATGTGTCCCTGTTTTATGGGCTTTTGCCCCCCCCCTGCAATAAATTTGGCTTTTTTCAGATTTCTTTTGCTCATGTGCTACAGAGTTGAGAGATACAGTTGAGTATCGAGTGGATTTTTACAAGGAGCTAAGAGCTTCTGGGGAAGAGAAGTTTAGTGCTGCTTATTCTGAGTTAGCTTCCATTGTTAAGTGCACAACAGGTAGTGTACTTGCTTTCAGTGCAGAAGGCTGTGGGTTCTACTCCCACAGTATGTAGATGCATTGCTGATACTGTACTGCATTGTACTTTTAAAGTGGGTGGAAACTGCAGTCCTGAGAATGTCCTCTGGCGGAAATACCTAGTAGCTATGAACCTGTTAGTTTGCCACCCATTCCCTATTGCAATATTACTAGCTTATCATTTAACAGGCACTTTATTTGAAGATAAAACAATGAAATATAAAGTTGTTTGGTAGCAGCAACCTCTTCATTAGTTGCAGATCTCCTTAATGTGGAATTATTTAGATCTTTTATTTCTGCAGAGATACTGATGAATTGTAGAAATTTGAGTAGACTTTTATTATGGAAATGTTCTAAACTGGGCAGTTTTGTTATTATTGGTGCATGCATTTTGTTTCATTGTTTACTGGAAAAATTTTCTAATCAGTAAATTTAAAACAGCCTCTGACAACTGTACTATATTATATGAGGAATATAATTTAATACAATCTGGAAGGTATATAAAAGAACACATGTATGTTTCATGTGCAAGGGGCCTATGATTTGAAAACAACCCAAAGTTAATCATTATCTGCCACTGGCCAGATGTATTTTCTTTGAATGTGGGTTTCAATGCTATTTCAATTAATGTGAGTTTCAAGGGCAGAGAAGTTTTAATGCTAAATCTATTTTCATTGTGAGACTGTATTTCTTTGTTTAGCAGATGTCTATTAGTGTTTGTGCTGTAAAATGTAAAATAAAACTTTTAAATGAAATCCAAATCATTGTAGAATTAAAGCAGCATGCACATTACAGTGTTTATGGTAAATGGGGTGAAATAGCCAAGTAATGGGACATTGGATTGGCTGCAGGGGGGAGGCCCCATTCGACCATGAGTTTATGAGGGGGGGACAGCAACAGACTTAAAGACAGCCCCAGCTGAACTATAACTCTCAAGTGTCCAGATTTTCACAGAATGAATAGATTTTTGCTTCTTATTTTTTGGTTTGTTCCTCATAAAATTTGTGGTTTTCAGGCAAATCATTTAGGAATGAAGTCACTAAATAGTGAAAGACATTGAGTTTCAGACTTCATACCCTTTAGAAAAATGCATGCTAAAGCAAGACCAATTATTCTATCAACTGTCTAAGTTTATACAACAGCAATTTTTACTACTATCTGTACATTCCACCAATGTATTTGGCCTTGTCCAGATTTCCTGCATTAAGAGGTTGAGAGGTACATGCAAACATATCACTTTATAGAATTAGGTATATCCAAATCTCTCAACTGTTCCCGACTTTGGCTCAAAATGTTGCTCCCCCTCTAATAATCCCTCCACAAAATGGCAATTTTGGAAGAAAATGTTGAGGATTTGCAATTAAGAAATAATTGTAATGATCAGTTATAGATTACTTTTATTTCAGAAATGCATGTAGATTCTCTTATTTTGTCAGCTGCTCAACTTAACAGTACTAATATTAAAAAGTGTCCCTTTTTTGACAGTTTCCCAGCTGTATTGTATGGCTATTTTATATTTTTGCATCACATTTTTGGAATGTTTTTCATAAACTTGTGGTTTTTCTAGCAAATAAGTGGGAAATCATTAAAGATTGAAGTTAGAAAATAATGACAGACATTTGAGTTTCAGATTTCATACCCTCAGAAAATTCATACTAATGCAAGCCCTACTATTCTATTATCTTTCTAAGTTTATGAGTAATATTTAAAAATTGTCCTTATTTTTGGGCCTCTGTCCCACTTCTATTCATGGCTTTGTTCAGATTTCTTGCTGCGAGGTTGAGAGGTATGACAAATGTGTCAGGGCCATCACCGTCAGCCAGAGACATTTCAAATTGTAACATGCTTGTTGTAACCCACTCCCCAATGTAGTGACTCTAGATGTGTCCAAGCAAGGCAAGCAGCAGTTAAGCAGTGTATGTGTGCAGAGTATCCCCCCATCCAAGGTAGACAGAAGTACTATAGTGGCTTTTCATCTGTCCTTGATTTTGCAGAATGTTCCCGTTTTCTGTCATATTTTTATACTGTTGATTTGTGCTTATTATTATTCAGAAAATACATGTCTTGCACTGCCTGTTGCTCTGTGTTTAAGTAGCAAGGCTTTAATGACCATCAGGTAAGCTTGTCTGAGATTGTATGATGCAAGTAAGCTTTAATAAGCAAACTGTTAAAGGATTACCAAACTTGAAAGCATTTTTGTTGTTGCCATGCAGAGAATATTAATATAACTAAATAACATATAAGACTTAGGTATTGAAATGCATATGACAGTATTTGTAATAAAGGACAGGATTACAGTTTTTTTAGAAGATCACTACATTTGTTGGAGACTTGCAGTCATCTTTGCATGCATTACCAATAAACTAAACAGAATGCCAATCTATCGTGTGTGGTCCATAACCTGTGCAGTAATCCTTTAGCAATTTATCTTGACCTTGTTTCTTGTTTGCTGTTCATTTTTTTCTTTGATCATGTTTTCCCCATAAAGCAAGTGGATAGTTGTTGTTAGACAGCAGGTCTATTTTGGATAAGAAACATTTTTACAAGTGGGGTTGTGATGACCGTGCCCTGGCCCAGCAATCAAGGAACCTCAATCCTCAACACTAACACCAGGGAGGTTGTCTTATAGAAGAGGAAAGGATAACTAATAGACACAGGAAAGTACAATTCCCCTTAAGTGAACACAGAGATCACAGTCAGTCTGGGGCTGGTTGCTCTCTTGCTCACCAGGTCCCCAATAAGACTCCCTACTGGCACAGCTATAGGGTCAAGGTCTCAGCCTAACTGGGCAAGCTAAAATCTCCAGTACCCTCTCTGTCCAACCAGTGCTTCATGTCCCTGCCAATTAGCTGACACAACACACACTCACTTTGAGATAAGTATTTATACAACTTTACAGACACTCCTGGGAAAGGCAGACACAGATTCTCCAACTGTGCCTCTTTACCCAGACTATATGGTAGTAATTACTGCCACCATCCAGTTAAAAATATCAGCTACTAAAATGCCATTAAAAGGGTGTCCAATTATTACTGTGCAACATTAATATCCAATGGTAGTATGACTAACAGTCAAGGCTTACTTTAGAGTGGCCTATTACAATAACCTCTATAAATATGCAATGTACTCTAGAGCTTATCTCTACACAAATCAGCTACAGGTAGACGGTTTTAAAAATATTAAATAATAAATAATTAAAACACAAGACAAAACTACTACACCACAGAGATATCTAAGAGTTCAGAGATCACACAGAAAATTAAAATAATACAGTAGGACAGGTCTGATTTAAAAGAAAAATACCTAATTAATCTTTACTAGCTTTAACTATTCCTACAAGAAATCACAGTGCTAAAACTTACATGTGAGCACAAGGCAGAGTGCTGGTAAGTTGGATGTTCAAAGTCAAAAAGCTTTTTAGTCTCTTGTGTGAAATAGTATTTAAACATTACTAACAAACATGTCTCTAAGGCCCTCCCAAAATTACATCATTTTTGGAACTTAGGTTTTCACAGTATTCATATTGCATCATCTTAACACCTGGTCTGAGTTCTCAGGCCACAAACTGCATTATATAGCAATCTAACACCTTGTCAGAAACTTACAAAAACACAAGTCATTTCACATGTATATGTTAGCAGAACCCAGAGCAATAAAGGACCTTCCACATCTAAATTCTAATCATAAAATTTAGCCTTAAAACAATGGGCATGACATCTTCATCCAGCTACCCTGGAGCCAAATTCTAACATAAAAGGGTGCAACATGCTTCACTGGGCCAGCAAGAGTGCAATGTTTTCACATATTTTGCAATTCCACATTTCCCAGTATTCTTTGCACTCAAGAAACATGCCTGTATTTTACATTTATTTACAAATACCAGAATTATATATCAAATTCTATTTGACTAGGCTGGCAGCCTTCACCCATCTCTCCTCAATCATCACAAGGGTTATCACAGAGATTGCTACTTTCAGCATGTTACTTGGTACTTTTATAAAGCTGAATATAAATTATAATTTGAACTGCAGTGCAAGGACAAGTGGTTTGAGTTGAGTGCTGCTGCTTTTTTTTATACTTGATTTTGACTGGCATTCCAGTAATGTATTTAAAAAGTAATTTATTTTTTCATGCCTCACAACCTTTTTGTTTCCATATAGATATTAAGTAAGCTGTCATGTAGCCAATGCATAGAAATATGTTTTTCTTCTACACTTCATTTTGTCTTGATTGGACTTTCATAATGATGGTTTGGCATCCAGGGCAGCGTATTTAATTAAAGTCCCAGTTTTTGTGGTTTTGAGCATAGCTCCACCCCTTTCTAGTTGGCCACACCCTGTCATATCGGCCCCACCCATTCATCTGTCTCCTGCAGCCCCCGCTTTGAATTGAAGTCACCAGCCACCACTGATGCTAGCCTTAATGGGTTGTAGAGCCTGTGCCCATTAAAATACACAGGGATGGGTTTCTATTAAATAATGTTTTTATCATCAAACAAAGATGTTTCCTGGAGTTAATTTCCCAACCCTTCATTTCCTTTCCCAACCTGTTTATAAAATTGCCAAAGTTCAAACAGTTTGCAAAGTCTGTTACTTCTATTTCCTTATTTGATTTTTTGGTAATTCAAGACTTAAAATATGCTTATTATCCCATTTTCATAGCCACAGGTTTCAAGAAATTGCTCAGAGCACGGCAGTCACATACTTCCTCATTTAGATACTTGCTTATTTTTGCAGAATCTTTTTCCAGGTGTCAGGAGTCTCTTGCATGGGTTAAAAATTTCCTTCTCAACCTGGCTTTTGAGACTAACAGTTAAAAATCCTCCTTGATTTCTTCACACAGGAAATATATATATATATATATATATATATATATATATATATATATATATATATATATATATATATATATATATATATATATATATATATATATATATATGGGTCTACTTTAAAACACAGACACACAAAACACTGACAACGAGAACACTGAGACCGGAAGATCAACAACTGAGATGACCAACAGTTTAAAAGCCTGAAACTTTACATGCCCGACAATCAACAAAACAAAACAAATACCTTTTCCAAAAAATACACACACAACACAAGCACAACAAAAACCTTACAAACCTACACTAAACCTTACATACACAACTATCTATATACTAACCTTAACCCAAACCCTACCCCTAAGGTCCATCATGATCGCACACTCACCTAACCCGCACCGTAACCTTAGCTCACTTAACCCGCCCCTAACCCTAAAGTCTGTCACTATCGCACACTTACCTTAAAATGTCAGTGTTCTCAGCATTGGGCTTTTAAACCGTCGGTTATCTCAGTTGTCAATCTTCCGGTCTTGGTGTTCTCGTCGTCAGTGTTGTGCATGTCGGTGTTTTCAAGTAGACCCATATATATAAAACATTTTTTTTTTATGATACCTTCTGGATTCTTTTCTGCAAAAGATACTCCTAATTCAGGAGAAAGTGGACTTGCATCTGAAAATTTTCCTTGTTTCTCTGGTCTCAGACTTCCACAAGAAAGAAAGCACCTATGTGTTCCTGGGTTCTTAGACTCTTTGATTTTCATGATTCATCTTGCCAGGTTAAAAATGAGAAAATACAATGGTTCTAAAAATGGTTTGGACCCAGCATTCCCACCCACTGGATTTTCAAATCCAGTGTTTGGTTTTGTGTAAAAAAAAAAAAAGCTTTTTTGGTGGAGATACAAGATCCCTCTAAGTCAAATCCTCCCATTCTTTCTACCTTCCCATCTTATTCTGTAATCACAGATGCATCATATTTTGCATGCAGAGTTGTATCAATTGGGAAAACAATGCTTTGTTTTTGGAACAAAATAGAAAGGCCAAGGCTCAAAAACAAGAAAGAGATGCTAGCTGTGATCTATGCTGTAGAATCTCATCATTATCTGTAGTCCTGAGGACCTTTGCAGGTGATTACAGACAACATCACAGTGATGTGGTGCTTAAACAAACTGGGGCACCTCAGATCTTACTGTCTAGTGCAGGTTGGCTAGGGTAGCTTGAAAGACTACAAATAAAAAAGGTCTTACTCGCTAGGCTTCCTACCTTGCATTAAAGCAAAATGTAGTAGCGGACAAACTGAGTAGGACTAGCAAATTGAATGTGGGGTCATCTTGAATTGGATACATTTGTGGAGAACACCCCAAATATATATGTCCCCTTTCTTTCAAAACAGACAACTAAACAAGTTCTGCTTCAGGACTCCTTGCAAGCCGGCCTGGAAAGAAGATGCTTTTTCATTCCAATTGACAGGAACATTCCTGTATACATTTCTACTCTTTCCACTAATGTCCAGTGTCATTTCAAAGATACAGGAGGACCCTCCAACTATTACTTTGATGAGTGTTTTTTGGACCAGACAATAGTGGTTCTCCCCTCTTTTGGAACTGGCCAAAGGCAATTCTCAGTAAGCTTTCTCACAGTCTGGATCTACTCACATATGACAGTGGGAGTTTGATAACCCCCAGTTTGAAACAACTACAGCTGACTGCCTGGATGATTAATTTTTAATACCTTTCAAGCACCTTGTTTTTGAGTATGTACAGCATGTACTAAAGGAGGTAAGAAAGCCTGCTACTAAAAAATCATATATTGCTAAATGGCGACGATTTACTTGTTGGGGCCATACTAACTATCAGGGCCATTTCCTGGGTTCTATACCACTGATTCTTCAATATAAATAAATAAATATAACTATAAATATGAATAAATAAAGTAATAAGTAAATAAATAAAATTTGGGTGAGTTATTCATCACTGGCCTTTCTTATTGCTCCATCAAGGATAATCTCTTAGCCATTTCAGCATGTCTACCCATGGATCCTCCCCTTTCTTCTCAGATGTTTGTCAAACATTTCCTGAAATGAGGAAAATGCGGTGCCTAGTTTGGATCTTAAGTTTTTATTGCAAAAGTTTATTCTGTCGTCCTTTGAACCAGCTTAACACACTAATTTATGGTTAATTTCTTGGAAGACTGTACTGCTGATTGCTCTGCATCTGCAAGAATAATATCTGTATTGCAAGCTTTCATGGTGGTATTAATGCCAAAAGCAGTCTCAGAAGTTATTTTGAATCAGGCCATCAATTTCACTGTTTTCCATCCTCGGCCAAAAAAAAAAAAAAAAAACAGAAAAGATTCTTCCTACTCTGGACATGATCAGGCAACTCAGGTATTATTTTGACAGAACTAATTCCTTCAGGAAAGCTGCTCAGCTGTTTACTTCATATGAGGAGACAAAAAAGGTCCACCTGTGTAAAACAGTCTATTTCCAGGTGGTCATCTCTTGCTACTGCTTCTTGTTATTCCCACCATGGCTCTTTTTTGATGGAATACCGGAATGCATGGGATCTATAGGCATTCTAAAGGTGTGTGTGTGAAGGCATACTGGAAGTGCATGGACTCTATAGGCATTCTAAAGGAGGGGAGGTATGTGTATGCCACAGTTAGTTATATCTGGAGGTTAGTGTTACTCAGGCTCAAACCCTGTACCTTAGGTACAAGAAACAAGAGCCTGAATTCTCTACTCATACCACCACTTGTGATTTAAGGAGTTGAGTAAGGATTTTACAAGGAGCTGAGAGCTTTAGGGAAAGAGAAGCTTATGCCAAGTCTTCTTGCACTGTTAGTAGCACAACAGGTAGTATACTTGCTTTTAATGCAGAAGGCTGTAGGTTCTACTCCCACAGTATGCAGATGGATCACTGATAATGTACTGTGTTGTACTTTAAAGGGAGTAGAGGCTGCAGTCCTGTGAATGTCCTCCTTTGAAGGAGTTACCTAGTAACTATGAACCTATTATCAGTTTGCCATCCATTCCTTATTGCAATATTACTAGCTTATCATTTTTTAATGTAACATAGGCAATTTATTCTTCAAGGGCACCAGTCACTGTATTTGTAAATGAAACAATGAAATCTAAAGTTGTTTGCTAGCAGCGACCTCTTCATTAGTTACAAATCCCTTTAACGTGGAAATATTTATATGACTTTACTTCTGCAGAGATTTTGCATATTTACTGATATTGGTGGATTGTAATGACAGAAGTTTGAGTGGCCTTTTATGGTTGAAATTTTCTGAAATTGGTAGTTTTGTCATTATTGGTTCATACATTTTGTTTCATTGTTTACTAGAAGACTGTTCAAAACTACAAATTTAAAACACATTTTAACAAGTGGTGCTGTATTATACAAGGAATATAATTTAATACAATCAGGAAGGTGAATCAAAGAACGCATATATGTATGCATGGCCCTAAACATGTGTAAGGAGCCTATAGTTTGAAAACAGCCCAGAGGTAAGCTTAGTCCTCCACTGGCCAGATGCAAAATGAATGTGGGTTTTCATGCCATTTCAATGAATGTGAGTTTCAAGGGCAGAGAAGTTTACTGCTCATAGGTTCATAGGTTCATAGGTAAGTACTAGGCTATCTGCCCAAAGGCATTTATAAGCCTAGCCAGAATGTGTTGGCTTTCGCCACCCCCCTTAGATTAGTTCTCTGTGCCTCTGTCCAGCAGAGCCATTAGTTCCCCGCGCCACTGTCCAGCAGAGCCATTGCAGTGATCCCTGTGGTAAATTTTCTGTTTCCCATCCACCCGTCAAGGTTTCTCTTGAAGAGTGTTAGTGAGGGGCTCTGCCTGATATATATTGGAATCCTGTTCCAAAGCATGGGGAGTCTCTGGAACAGGAATCTATCCCTCCAGCATGTCCTATTTATCGTTGTGGTGAGGTTTATATCTCTAGAGTGTGTGGCTCTCCGGGATTTTTTTTTTTTTTTTTTAGGTGGAGCATGTCCATCAATTCTGGGTTGGACATGGCCTTGTATGTCAGGCAGAGATCACCTCTGAGTAAGCAGCATGCAACCAAGTACAGCTGGAGTTTCATGAGTCGGGCTGCATAGGGCATATCTTTGAGGCCAGTAATCCTCTTGCTGAGGTACTTATGTGGTCTTTCCAACTGTTGCAGGTATCTTGTAAGATACATACCAAATGAGGTGTTGTATTCTATGATAGGTCTAATGAGTGATGAGTAGAGAGGCACAATAACCTCTTTTGTTCTAGATGCGAACCCTTTTGTAATTAGGTGGGCCACATAGAAGGATTTTCTAACCACCTTGGCAATATGATTATCAAAGGAGAGATTACTATCTACTTGGGTCCCCAGATCCCTTATTACATTTTCTGTAGTTAAGGGACTACCACCTATGTGGTAGTTCGCGGGTACATTATTTTTTCTAAAGGGGATGACTATGCAATTTCTGGCATTTAGCTTGAGGCCATGATTTTGACACCAGGTATCCATCTCAGTGAGACCCTTCTGAAGAGTGTCTGTATCAGCCAGAGAATCAATTATGGCTCCTAGTTTGCAGTTGTCTGTGAACTTGGTCAGGCATAGTCCTCCTATGCTTGCCTGTACCTCTGAGAAGTATATAATGAACAGGAGGGGTCCTAGGACTGAGCCCTGGGGGACACCACTTGTAACCGGTTTAGAGTCAGACGTAGGGTCTGCAACTCTCACCATGTGGCTTCTATCCATGAGCCAGTTGGCAACCCATCTCGGATGTAGGGGTTTATGTTCAAGCTGGTGAGCTTGTCTATAATACTAGAATGGGAAATGGTGTCAAAAGCCATTGCGAGGTCTAGGTAGGCTGTGTGGACCTCCTTTTCCTCATCTAATGCCTTAGTAGCTATCTCAAAGAAGTCCACCAGGTTTAGGAGGCATGATCTGCCCTTAGCAAAGCCAAACTGGGTAGGGTCCAAGGTTTGGAGGTTCCCAATGTCTCTGTTAATGAGTTCCATGATGATGTGCTCCATAGCCTTGCAGACCAGGCTAGTCAGGCTTATAGGGCGATAGTTCCCAGGGTCCATTGTGGCTCCACCTTTGTGGAGTGGGATAATTGTTGCTGTGTGCCACTCTGTGGGTATGTAGCCTGTAGAGAGGCTGAGTTTGAACAGTGTGTTTAGGTGAGGGGTTAGTTCATTTTGGAGCTCTTGTAAGACACAGCCTGGGACAGCGTCCGGTCCCATTGAAGCTGTGTTTTTGGCTATGGATAGGACTATTTTAACTTGTGTGTCAGTGATTGACTGGCCCCTACATTCTTCTGGTATGGTTCGGGACCCTTTAGGGGGTGAGAGGGGGGTGATGTTTGCACTAAACCTGTCTGACAGAATGTTGGCACTATCAGTCGGTTCAGTGTATTTTGGGCCATTCTGCACTAACTCAGAGCAGATCTGAGAGTTTCCACTTAGGTTCTTGACATAGCTAAAGAATGCTTTGTGGTTATCTTTGGAGTCATTGGCAATGTTTCTTTCGAAGCTGGCCTTGGATGATTTTATGAGGGATCATAGTTTCTTGCTGATACTGGTCAGGGATGTCTTTCCTTCTTGGGAGTTTACTCTTTTCTATACTAGTTTCCTCCTTCTGTTGTATAGCTTGTTTATTGCAGGGGTCCACCAGACTGCTTTCCTTTTCTTGGAGGAATGAGTCTTGGTTTTACTTGGGATAGCATGATCCATGCATTCCTGCAGATACTCATAGATTGCCTTTGTAAAGGTTTCAGCAGCTTGGACAGCATTGTCCTTTAGCATGGGGGCTGAGAACCTTTCCACCTCGGTCTTAAGTAACGTGAAGTTTGCTTTTGAAAAGTTTTTCAAGGTGATTTCCTTGATTGGGGGTGGGAGCTGAATGTGGATATCCAGAGTGACTAGTCTATGGTCTGATCTAACCAGTGAGGGGTTAACCTCCGGTGTGGAACATCGGTCGCCCATGTTGGTGATGACCAGGTCCAATATGTTGTTCCCTCTGGTGGGGGTGTTGACTAGTTGATCCAGGGCATTCGAGTTTATAAATTCTAGGAAGCGTTAGGCAAGGGAGTTAGTACTTGAGTAGTTCTCCCAGTTTATGTTTGGGTAATTGAAATCACCCAGTATTAGGGTGTTTGGTAGGGCCTTCATATTTCCCAGTGCCTCCAGAAATGCAGAATGGGGGTTCTGGGTCATGGTGGGTGATATGTAGCAAGCTACAATTTGTATTGCAGTTTTGCCCATTGTTAGTTGCACATGGATGATGGATGATCTCTGATGCATTGTGCTGCGCCACTAACCTGGAGGTGTGGGTATCCTTGATGAATATGGATACACACCCGCTTTTTGTGTTTCGGTCCTGGTTCTGTGGCCGAAAGGTATGGTATGAATTATAGCCTAGTAGTGCTGGGGTGCTCTCAGGAGCCTTAAACCAGGTTTCTGTTACTACACAGATGTCAATGTTCTCCATACTGAGGAGTGCCTTGAGTGCATGCATTTTGAGGTTTAGATTTCTGGCATTGAGTAGCATTACCCTCAGTTTTTGGTTACTTGTGCTATTTATGGTGGTGGGTTTGTCTTTTGAGCCTTGCCTAAAAAATGCACTATGGGGGCGGCAAGAGCCTTGGCCAGTATTCAAAAGCCTAAGGGTAACAGGTGCAAGCCATCTCTTGCGAAGCAACATGGCTTGTCGATTATGTCATCCCAGGTGGACAGATACTGGATCCCCTTTGAATGACACCAGAAACTTAGCCAATTGTTGAAATTGATCATTTTTCCTTTATATTGTGGCATCATTCCTGGTGAGGGCAAGATGCTACTCAGGGTCAAGGTCATACCAGCCTGGGCTACATGATCAGGGAGCTCTTCCATGTCTCTTTTCTTGTAGTCCAGGGAGGTACATCTGAGGTCATTCACACCAACATGGACAATGACAGAGTCATATTTGTACTTGTTCTGGAGTGACCTGAGTGCTTGTGTTATGTGGTGGATGCCAGCACCTGACAGACAGCTAACTGTAACCTTCTCCTTGTCCAGCCTAGTTAGTGGGACATCAGTGTGCCTGACTATAGAGTCAGCTATTACTAGTGTGTTGGGTATGTTATTTTGCCTTAAGCTCATGCTAAGTCTGTTTTCATTACGAGACTGTATTGTTTGTTTAGTAAATGGTTCAGTGTTTGTGCTATTTTATTTCAGTTTCTGTAATCGTTGTAGAAGTAAGTAATAAAACAGTCTGCATGCTGACAGGTTTGAACAGTGTTTATGGTAACTGAGGAGAAATAGCCAAGTAATGCAACACTGGAGTGACTGGGGAGGGGGCTGCTGCTGGAGCAGCAGGGGGTTATAGACTATCCATTCAAGTAAAACAAAGCTCATCCCTGTCCATATTCAAATGCAACTTGGATCTAAGGATGGGTAATAGAAAATGTACTCCAGCATTGCCCCTCATGCCAGTAATGGATGGAGGCAGTTCCTAAATGCTGCATCCCTTACATGGGTCCCCTCAAATTATCTATGGTATAATCACAGTTATTCTCACTAGGACTAATGTACAATTACCAGCCATGGGATAGGTAAGACCAATCAGAAAATAAATGTTAATTCAAGCACCAAAAGGGAAACTGGCTAAGCTTAAAATGTAATCTAAGTGAACCTATGTTGTAGTAAATATTTTTTTAAAAAAGTGCTCTTTTTAGATCACTAAGTGCACTTCTCACCTTCTGCCCCAAGTCTTCAACAGCTGCTAGTACCTATGCCTATGAGCATAGTGCAGTTGCAAAATATATTCATGCAACAATCCACAACCCCCCCTTTTCTCATTTTTGCATATTGCAAAATAAAGTATAACAAAATGAATAAGATTGCGTAAGTTGATTTTATCATAATAGTAGACATTTGATGAAGTGACTTCTGTGTTAGCCACACTCTCCATTCCTCCACCTTTTCTGTATGTAGTTATTCTTTCTAAAAGGTCTTGTTTTCCTAACGTTTCTATTTTGTCAGAACAGTTGGCTGTCTTCTTTTATTATGGACAAGAATGCCTGAAGATATTTGGCACCCTGGCTGCTGTTTTCTTCCTTTTGATCTCATGCAGCAGCAGCTTGAGTACATGTGTAAGGGGAAATCAAAGACATTTGAAGACTGACCGGCCTTATATTCTTGTTAAGATACAATCCAAATAGCTAAGGCTAGTACAACAGTGATTTCATTGAAATCTATTGTTATGGTAACACCTGCACTTGCTTCATGCATCCCAATGAGATACTTAACAGTCAACTATTCACCTCACAAAGTACAGCTGAATCTTGCTTGAGATGTTATAACATTGTATGAAACTAAATTATTTTTATACTTATCCACTACTGCATAATTTAAAGTCACTTTCATGCCTCCTATAAGAGAAAGATTTTCATTACAAAAAAAATTGCATTCATTCAGATGCCTCCACAGTGCCACACAGACCTATATCCTCTCAGCACATAGCATCTCATACTCAAAGCAATGAACTTCACAGTTCTCAGCCCAAAACCTAGTCAGAAATTGAGTCAGGTGGAACACTGACTACTCTAAAAAGCCAGCAAAAACTTTATCAATTCAACACATTTGAACTTCCTCATATGATTGCGGTCCAGCTAGGTCATTGGTGCCTGCATGATATGTTACGGTTTTTGAGACAGTACACTATCACTACAACCCAGTGAATTGTTTCTGTCCACTAGTAAAATTTTTCCATTTATTCACAACCAGAAAATAAGTCAAGTGCTTTCATCCGCCACACTACAGGACTTTATCAATTAATGTTGATAAAGTCCTGTAATGTGGTGGACGAAAGCACTTGGCTTATTTTGTTGCTATGAATAAACTGAAGAATTTTTCTTTGGACACTTCTTTTGGTATCAGGTCTGGTTCCACAAGGTGTTTTGGTTTATACAGTTTTTGTTTCTCCTCGGAGAACACTTTTTTCAGTGTTTCTGTCCTCTGTCTATCTTACACTACTCTCTTCCTTCCACCATCGTCCATTATCCTAATGAACCCTTTCCACTACAAAGCACATTGCTTCAATTATCTTAAAACTCATACAGTCACCCTTCTCTTATCTTGCTTTGGATCTGTTCTTCTCTTCATCATTTCATATCTACCAGAACACCATCTATTCACATGCATTTCTACCTACAACTGAAACTGGAACATTTCCTGCAGTATAAGCACCCAAATGCACTTTGACCTTGTCTGGCTCCCACTCAGCATTCCTTGCTCTTCCCTCTCCCTTGTGTATTTCCATAATATTCCATTTGCATTTCTTTCCTCTAATCTGTATAGCCTTGCCTTTCTCCCATGTCATTTTTCTCTTCACAAGTACATTAAGCAGTCTGCTACTTTCCACCAGATGCTGACCAGTTGACTAAGGTGTTTGCTATCCTGACTTCTACATATGTAAAATTTACCTGTTGCTGATTCCTTTAGGATGCACATGTTCAACATTCTGGCCCTTATCTGCCATACTCTGTGAGTCTTTGAAGCTCCTTAATGTGGTGTATAGTTCTGCAGCACCCCCAATCCCACCTTTCTTTTTTATTCTGTTAATACATATCTGCTCTCCCGTTGTCAATGACTTTCTGCAAACAATTATGTATTAACTTTTCTCCACCACTTGCCTATGCATTAGTCAAAAGCTCACAACTGTGTTCACTCTCATCTCAGGATACCACCATATGTATGACGTATGGTAGTGTCCTAAGATGAAAGTGAACAAAACTATCATATGCACTTTTTATGCACACACTCTCAACCTAGCAGTTAGAACTGAGCTCAGGATTAAGCCCCTGATGTTTTAATGAGCTGATTCTTGTAATCAAAAGAACAGGGTTTGATTCCTTCCACATCCATTTGCCTACTGTATGATTTTGAGCAGGTCAGTGTACCACACAGTGCTCCTAGGTTACACCTGAAGATTGATATCTGTCCAGCAGGCTTATGTGATTAATGAAGAGCACAATAAATGTGTACTTTGCAAAATGCAAGCTGTTTAGCTGTTTAGAACTAAACTTAAAATAAAAATTCTCCACTTCCAATCTACACCCTTCTTTTTATTACACATAAAATATAATCTGTGGAATTCAAGAACAATCATGTTGGCGTCTCCCAAAGCCTACATGATGCTAACATGTTAGTGTGATGAGCAGCAGTGCTAATCACATATGCATGTTACTCATCACACTTAACATGAATACAAGCAAATTTTCATGGCCAGAAACAATGTTGGTAGCCAGGAAAATGTGTTGAGCATCACAAGCACAGACCGTATACAAACAAGCTTGGTTATTGGCAAACCTGTTAAGTGTCCTCAAGTGAACAGCAAGAAGAGCTACATAAGAGAAATAACGCAAGCTGTACACAGGCAGGGCAAGTGTACTGAGTGTACTGTGCACATAAATCAAACATATCAATACATAAATAAGTGGGAGGGGAGGGGAAATGGCAAGGGCAACTACAATGCGTGCGATAAACAGGAAAAGTGTACTGAAGAAAATATGCACAGAAATCAGAGATGTATATAGAAATTCATAAGAGGGGAGGGCAAATGCCCAAATTTTAGTAAGATAATTGATGTGAAGTTAATTATGTCACAAAGAGAAGTTTATAATAATAACATTGTGCGATACATATGTCAAAATAAGTAATGGTGGTCACATTTCCTGAACAAATATATGTAAATAAAAGCAGCCATGATATTATAGGATGTGACAGTTACACAAATGAATATTGTGACACAGGAAAATTACATGACATATGAATGTCATTGAAATGCTGAGTTGAGATGACAGTTCGCTAGGGCAGTACATACATTATGGGATATTTGCACAGCGTGCATTTTGTCATATAACACGTGGGAAAATAGGAATGGCTAAAATGCCACAATTGCCTTTTGCAAGAACCAAACCCAACCCTGACTTGTGTACTAACTGTGTACACCACAAAAATAGGCCTAACACATGCACGAGGAGGATCACCCTTGAAGAGAATCACCACTTCAATATTCTAAGAGTTATGCATCCCATATATAGGTGTGTGTGTGTGTGTGTGTGTGTGTGTGTGTGTGTGTGTGTGTGTGTGTGTGTGTGTGTGTGTGTGTGTGTGTGTGTGTGTGTGTGTGTGTGTGTGTGTGTGGTGTTAAAAATGTTGGACTAGAGTGTGACATAATGGAATACCCAGCATTAGACACTCCTACTAGACACAGTTATTTTGCAGGCAGATAAGAACAGATGGAAACACCACACCATGATGCAATGTATTTCCCAGAGCTGTGTATTGTCGGCATCTGCCACAGCAGTTTGCAATGGTATTCTCACAAACAAATGACATTCGTGTGTGAATTAAGAAAGGATACCTGATAATGAATGTCATATCAGCATGTCAGAGTGATGGCAATTAAATGAGTATGCTCATGTGTCCATGGTTTTGATTAGTTCTATATCAGTTTTCCGTAGTCAAGGACGGTTTCTCTTTATGTCTGTGCAGATACCACTCAAGAACTGGAGCACACTTGTGGACACTACAGTTCTCAATGCATGTGTCAAAGTAACATTCTCACCATGACACTGGCAGAACAAATGTTTACTGCCATGAATCCAAATCTATATTCACATGTGTTTGTTTAACCTATCAAGTGATAAGACCAATATGAGCTGATGGTTGTTGTGTGACATTAGTATGTTCACACAAAATAAAACCATATGCTAGAACTGAACATCAACCTGTACAACTCCAAATAACAATATGGCTATTAATCACGTTTGCCACAGTGGAATTCTTATCACAGCTGCTGACATTCAATCAGATGTATTTTATTTGCCCATTATTTTGAGCTTAGACACATATTTGCACAGTTGTTGGCAAAGTGTTAGCACATGCATAATTATACTTTGATGTGCTGAACTGGGATTGTGGAGTTCCATTGTTTAGTGGTGTTTAGTGGTGCTCTGTATGTTGTATTATATCTTTTAAGTTAACTCCAAACCTCCATTAAAAAATAAAGTGTTCTGCTTGACTTCCTCATTTGTGTGACATTAGGCTTTGAGATAACAGTGTTGTCTGCTGAAGGAAAAAGTTAAAAACCTTAATTTGGTCTGAATATCCACCCGTCTACTTAGCTTCCTCTGTGGCACAAGGTATAAAGTGCCTGGGCTAAATGAATCAGCAGAGTTGAAACAGCATTTAACTCCAGTAAGTAGATCATTTTACAAACCATGTCAAAATGTGCTTATTATAGTAACTTTTTATCTTAAATTTAGGAATACCTAGGAATGACTAGTTTAAATATGTTACCCAAGCAAATTGTATGTGTAATACCTACTGAAATAATCTTTTATACCTAGTGCATACGAGACAAGCTTCAAGGGAAATCACAAATTAACTGGGTGTATGATGCAGTGTAAGGTAAATACTCACATCAATTTGCAATAACATCTGCAATACTATTTAGTATCACATAATGTAGTTGATTATGGCCAGAGCTCACACAAATGCTGAGGCATACAACTGATCAAACAGAAGGGCAGAGACAGATTCACAGGCAACTCATTCACAGAAAAGACACATACAAAAACAAACAATAAGAGTTTGACCTGATGCTGGATTCAAACCATTGTCAAGTTGAAAAGTTAAGTTTACAGATTTGATCATTATCTCTACACCCCATCAAGGAAATCTTATCTCAAACATGTCACAATCACAACTTTGAAGGGTCAGTGATCATGTATTCTACCAATGGAAGATGCAGGTATTATTCTTCGGGAAAGCAATGGCAGATTGAAAATGCCATAATATGATATTTACTTTCATCAGCTTAATGAATAGTCAGCAGTACAAAGGGGTGAGAGAGAAGTGGTGGAGATAAAGATAGATTTACAGACTCATGAATGGGTGGTATTATGGGTCATTAATGCACATCTTTATTGTATGTCCTCAGTATTCATCTGTCATGCTCTGTATCATTAACTAGTGGCTCTGGAGATCAAGAAGCTGTTGGGCAGGTAAAACCTGATGAAGATATGAGTAAAATAAGGATGGTTTACTAAAGCTTCCCTAGGTCATGGAATTGTTGGCAAATGCTTAACTGGAAAAAAGGTAAGATATATGTCATGAAACATATCATACAAGTACAACATCAAAGTAAGAAATAATGTAACATCCATCTGGAATTGAACTGTTGACACAGTGGTCAAATATGAATTTTCAGACAATTGATTCATGTCAACACTCCACATAAGATGTTGTATGTGACTACATCCAATAGTCAAACAACTGTGACATTAACTGTTGTCAGTGCTTTCCTGTAGTCTGTCTTTATTCTGCATTCTGATAGTGCAGCTTGTTTAAGCACCTTTGCATGAGGATAACTGGTCTACTGCAAGTGAAAGTAACAACTGACCATGTCTTACCACAGGACATGAAAAGGTATTCACCATCACTTGGCATTGGTCCATGATGCCAACATCTGCGCAAATGCTAAGATACAAAATGTGAAGGCTTTCATACGGGTAATTTCTGGCCATGTATGTTGTGTGCGATTCTATTTTTTACCAGATTAAATGTGTGAAAATAGGGTTGACAAAAAACTGGGGAAATGGGGTGGGTAAGGAAAGGGGAGGACACAGGATAAAGAATAGAGGAATTTGCAGGAAGGTAGTGGAAGAGAATCATAGCTATCCACTTCATCACAACATAAATGTAGACGTACAGACAGAATTTGTTGAATTTATACTGTCACCACACCAAAGGTAGGTGACGACAAACAAAATGATGTTGTACAGCCAATTGTACCAAATCAAGTATGTCAAGAATACACACAGGTGAAGTGAACAGATACGTATGGACTGTTATTTTTTTTATTTATTTATTCTTTTTTTTGTGAGACAAGTGCCCATTTCTTACATTTTTTCAGCTTTCAAAGAAAGAGGAATGTTGGGGAATGGGTTAAAGAATGTGAGGGTCAGGTATGAAGGTCAGTTGAGGACGTAGGTGCAGACATACAGGTCAAACAAGACTGACAGACAAGAATGGTGATGGACACAAATGACTGCAGTCTCCATGACTGGGGATATGTAGGAAACAGTGGAGGTGTACCCACATCAAACATGAGAAGAGTGAGAATCTAGTCCTCAACCTCAGAACTACCATCCCTATCTCCTGTCTCAGTTTCATGCGCAAGTGCTTGACATGGCATCATTTTGGCAATGTGACAAAGCACCTTTTCTACACAGATGATTAGGGCACTGAGGCCCCTTTCCATGATATTGTCCATCAGCCCTGTCAGTTGTTGACAGCTGACAAAATCACCACCTCCACTACTAATACTCCCAGATGGTAAAAGTGCACCAGCTGCCAGGGCAGAGATACCTAATGTAGATGCGGCAAATAGGGCAGGGGCTGTAGAGGTAGCACTAAGAACTTGGGATCTTGATGTGCTGGGTGTTGGTGCTACAACCTGTGGAATGATAGCAGGCCAACTCCAGTTGCACTGGAGACAGCCTTGGCTAATCTGTTCCAAGCCTCAGTCTTATATCGAGACTCAGTATATTCACCCTGCAGCAGCCTATAGCTGTAGCACTTCCCAACGAGCACCATAAAAATTCTGGACTCCTCAACACCCCACCTCTGTGCTCTAAGTTTAGCACCATCATCTCCCACACCAGCCGTGTCTGAAGACATCAAGCAGCAACTCTGACCCTAAACTGGTGCTAAATTCCAATCTCACATTTAACAACTATTGTGCAAACATGCACAACTATGCCAACTGCATGTGTGTGATGGAAAGCACAGACAGTTGTTTGAAAACAAAGCGGAAGAACAGAGATGAAAGTGTCAAACATGGAAATGATATTCGCCATGTGTGATGCTCAGCCTCTTCATACTTTTCCAGATGGTGAGCACTAAGAGGCACAATGTCTTTGTTATCTTTGGTGTTTTGAAGGTTTAATGGGATAACTTGGCACATAACTTGCTGGAATTACACAAACTAAAAAGTTAGTTGATCAATGTGGGAATCAAACATAAGGAAGAAATAATGCATACATTTCAGTCGTGGTGATTATTTTGTCAGGGTTACAAGAGCACTTCCTTTCAACCGTGTACATTACAGATAAACTGCATTCAGTATGAATGGAGAAATACATCAGATAAGCCTTTATATGTGTAACTTTCGGAAGTCTTATGAAATGCATTCCCTTGAAAGAGTCATTATTACCATTTATGAATGTATGCCGGGTGGATGGACATTCATGAGCTGATTAATACAAGTCGGGGTATAATACATACTTCACTACACATTCTATCCTAAACACAGAGTTAGGCTATTAAAGGAGAGAAGTTGATTTTCACTCAAGTATTCTGTGCATCAACAAATATGCAAGTGCATTGTTAATTCATTATCATAATTACCCTGCTTAAGTAATTGCATACGGATTCAGCTGTGTTTCATAAGCAAATCAGTTGTAAGATATGCTACGTAGAAAAATGTATCTAGCAAAGCATTAATGAGACGTCTTGCAATAATCATACTTATGATAGTTGTTTGTATCTAATGTTACCTTCCTAATAAGGCGTTGTTAGAGATTACGGTTCTTACGTATTATCGCAACCACATTTCCGCAATGCCATAATTCGTTATGTTTGTGCGAAAACACCTATGTTTACCTTAAAAGGGGAGTGTAAACAAGTAAGTGTTACTGTGGCACAGTGGGTATGAGGCAGAAGAGGAATAATGTTAAAATTTTGCACTCATCCCTGATTCGCTTCATGTCTTCTGTGAACTCCTCAGTGGCACCCACCTTTAGAAATCCTGCATTCCGGATTACGGATCATAACTCATTGGAGTGCACAGGGTTGGATGTATACTTCCAGTTAAGGAAAAAAGTGTTTCACTGTTTTTAAAGCCAGTAGAGCACTTAGTAAGTTCGGTTTCATAGAGGGCGACTAAAAATATCATTACAGAAAAAAGTCAGTGAGTAATTTCTGTAAACCTCCCCAAAGAGAACTCAGACTTAAGAGTGAATTAACGAACCTTCTGAGAGACCAGTCTGTAACAAGGATGTGTGACAACTGATTAGATACCTGCAAAAGGAGCTTTCAAAGTAAGTGAGTCACTTTATCTGAATGAGCCACGTTCCCCACTCTCTGTCTTGTTGGAAACGTAGTGACTTTCAGGATATGTAACATTAAGGACTGAGAAGCAGTAGTCAGGTGTATAGTTCGGAAAAGGACGCTACCAGGGAAGATACATTTTTCCATTATTCCTCTTCCTGTGTGAAAAGCAATCTGAAAAAATACTACTTAACACTACACACCCCTTATTAGGTTTACAGACATGGTTTCTTGAAAACTTTACAGATTATGGGGCTTCGGAAAATTGGTTGCGATAATACGTAAGTACCGAGATTACATTCTGACACCCTTTGTAAAAATAAGTGTTATTCAGATTTGAACCATGGATCACCTGTGTCCTATCTATAACATCAGTGTACTTATACATTGTGCCACAAAGACAGTTACACAGCTTGTAGATGGTCTTCATGCAGAAATGTCCAGAGTGCTGATGTCCACACATTGCTGCTAAGCCTATTTGCACTACAGAAGGTTTCCCAAATATCATTTTTCACTTTTTTCCTTAAGCAGGTAAGCTTGATTGCATAATACATAGCACTGAGAATCTGCACAAGGCAAGAAACAGGGAAAAAAGTGTATGGTGGTGTTTTGCTGAAAGTAAGTCATACATCTGCTGCAATACCTTCCACATTCCTTTCACACTGTCTAGATTTGATCCCCAGAGAAATGCTGTTCAGGGACTAAAATCACTGCATTATAACTTCTCCCACCTAAAGAGGTATGCATCCTTTGCACATCATTCAGTCATTTTTTAATACTGTGCAGCAGTGACAAAACTGATTGCACTAATGGAGATGACAGACATGAAATTGTTCACTTTTTCATGCACTTGTGAGCCTTGTTTCTGCTCTAGTAAGCAGTGCAAAAATTACACAGAATAAATAATATATATTACAATTTATATTACACAAAACAAAACACAAACTGCATTTTGACATCTACTGCAAGAATTCCAATCAAAATGGGGCTTCAGGCTTGATTCAAACCTTGTATCCTCCTTTTTGCTTCTGTACAATCATTTCATTTAACCTGTGTGCTACAGTGGTACTCAGCTATAATGGATAATTTCTTCAATTACTGCTGTTCAGAGTGCTATAGCAAACCACACCTGTGCCACTCTAAAATGCACTGCTGATGCCATGACAAATTAAATTTCTCATTTTGTACCTTGGACAGTGAACTCCTGTTCACTGCTTCAGTATGCTATCAGCTGTCAATGCACTTTGCCAAGACCCACTCAAAGGAGGAGCAAAAAAGAAAAAAACATTACCAGCCATAACAAATATCAAGAATATAATAATAAAATTGCAGGACTGTGATGTTTCCTAGATCTGTGTATGTGTGTATGCAGCCTGATAATATGCTCAGAAAATGTTCATTAACTGTCAACAGTACACTATCTCTAACTGAACCCTCAACTCAGTGCAATAACAACACATGCTCTCTTTTATGGGTTCCGGTGTGTAGCTCACGAGACATTTCCCTGCAAGTTACATTGCCGAAACCAAAAGACTGCAGCAGCCATTTTTCTGTAGAGTGGTACTGCTGAAAAGCACAGCCACTGCAGTTCTACACTATGTAAATTAATTTGTTAAATTACTGTGATCCCTAAAGACAGCCACGTGGCTGTATTCTAACAGAGACAGCTGCGCTGGATGTGTTACACATTGCTTATTGTCATTCAAGGGATGAATTTATTTATCTTTTTAATTATTTTAATTTCAGAATGTTCTGTAATTAAAATAAGTAAATAAATAATTCATTCCTTGAATGACATCATCCCTAGCAAATCCTGTGTACAGCTTTGAGGTGTGCCATATGTGTGAGTCATCATAACTGCCTGGGATACCTGCACAGATATTGAGGATGATCCCTTGGCAGTTGACTGAGTAGAACCACTTCATGTCAATGTACATATTTCCCTGTTCGCCAAGTGAGACCTTTATTTATATGTGAGTGCAATCTATGGCTTCCAAGACTTCAGGAAAGTGTGCTACAGCACAGAATTCCTGCATTGTTCTTGCACTCTCGTTTGGTGTGTGGAAAATATGTGGACACCCTTGCATGTTCTAGAACAGCATTAACACATTGGTGCAACATCCCAAAGACTGAGGCCTGTGCCATCCTCCGTAGGTCTCTGGAATGCACCAGTAGCCAGTATTCTTACTGCTACACATACCTTAGTTTCCACTGGTAGAGCTTCTCCTCGATTTTCCCTGGGTTTGAGGTGGGGCAGCAAACATTGCAGAGTTCCTGTAGTGTTTCCCTATCAATCCTTATCACACTTCTGCTTCGATATCTTGCAGTCCATGGTATGCTAAACATTGTCAGAATACTCTTCTTCTCCTTGGACGAGGTCTGTCCACAGAATCAGCAGCATAAATTTGAGCCTGTAGCACATACACATGCAAGAGAACAGCAGCAGCCCCTAACATTGCTTTTTTCTAGGTGTGATGGTGGCTGTATCCCAGTAGGTTTTAATTTTCATGGCAAAATGCTACACCATCTCTACATGCTTACTCTGTAGCTTCCTGAATGGATACGCCATCTTGGATTGGTTAATTAGCATGTAACTCAGCTGATTACACTTTCGTTAGCATACTGTCTGTTTACCTTTGTTTGGCAGCTCTACACAACATATAGAGATATTAAATGACTACAAAATTGCTCACTATCGTATGCATGGTATGGCGTGCACACAATAGCAGTTCAAAAATTAGCCATTCATGAATCTGGCTCATTATTTTAATCAGTTTGTTTGAATTATATTAGACCCCTACCCTTACTCTCTGAAACTGTCTAATCATTTAAAATGGGAGTTTTATAAAAATATTTAAGAAAAAAAGTTGTTGATATCATTGCAGTTGTGCAGTCTTCATTCACATAACATTTATGCACTTTGCTGTTGCAAAACACATATAATTCAGTATCTGCACCTTAGCGAGCTCTGCAATCTTCTGCAATTGTGAGATGTGAGGCTTTTGCTTGAGTGGAAATTTGATTTAATTACAACAATGCTATATAGAACCACAACACTTAGAGGAACATCACACATATCTGCTTTTCAGTTCATTGACTAGGGTTTAAAACAATGATTCCATCAAGCTATTAAACTGTATTTTCTAGTGGGTGTTAAACAAAGCATGGCATTTCTTGAAAGAATTTCTCTTTACAGAAACATTACTGGAAATACTTTAGTGTAGCAGGCATAAAAAAAAATTTTACAGTAAATCATCCTGAGTCATAAATATGAGTTGTGTACAAACAAGGCAACACATGCTAAATGTCAGAGAGCAAGTATTAGTTCCCAGTGTTGCACTTTGCAATGTTCAACCTGAACACCAATAATTGACTCCTAATGCAGATTCACTTTGCTTTTAATTTCCTAGTGAAGATATTACACTTGTACAGTTTGAATAATATGGAAAGGATAAAATTACAGGGAATACTTGGAAGAAGACAAATGCAGTACCCACTGCTAATAATTAGAGTGAGAAAATGTAGTTCTGTCTAGTTCATTGAACATTTGATACAAGGCTTCCGCGTAGTTATTAGGTTGCTGTTTCTAGTGGCCCAGTAAATGACTTATGCAGCTGTCAGGATCAGGGAAATGAAAGCATACATTCCTTCCCACATTTCAATCTAGGTATAAGAAATTATGTAATATCAATGCATCTGACTGGAACTTAATTTCATTTACATATGCCTTGGTGCCATAGTCTACACAGAAGTTTTCCTGCACAAATTAAGGCAACTTTCTAGTTGGAAAGTGCAAACTAGCAACTGTGTTTTCAGACCTGCACTACAGAAGAAAAATACAAAGCTAATAAAAGTTATACTTTTTTCACAATTTGACGTCTTCTTAATGCTAGGATTGTTTCAGTTTATGGGGTTAATCAGTTTCATTATTTCCAGTATATTTGTTTTCATATAATTTACAGGAAGACTGATGTCCCACTCACCAGGCTGAACAAGGAGAAAATTACAGTGAGCTGCCTGTCGGGTGCCAGGATCCGCCACATAACTCATGCACTCAAGTCACTCCACAACAAGTACAAATATGACTCTGTCATTGTCCATGTTGGAGTGAATGACTTGAGACGTACCTCCCTGGCCTACATGAAAAAAGACATGGAAGAGCTCTTGGATCATGTGGCCCAGGCAGGTATGACCCTAGCCCAGAGTAGCGTCCTGCCTTCGCCCAGAATTATACCACAATATAAGGACAAAATGATTGACTTCAACAATTGACTAAGCTTCTGGTGTCATACAAAGGGGATCCATTATCTGTCTGCCTGGGACAACATGATCGACAGACCACGATGCTTTGCCAGAGATGGTCTGCACCTGTCGCCCCTGGGATTCAGGTTACTGAATAAGGTTCTTGTCTCCCCTATAGTGCCTTTTTTAGGCAAAGTTCAAAGGACAAAACCACCACTGTAACAGCTACAAGCATGCAAAATCCGAAGGTAATGCTACTCAATGCTAGAAGTCTAAACCTCAAAATGCACTCTCTTGAGGCACTCCTAAAAATGGAGAATATCGATATCTGTGCAGTAACTGAGACCTAGTTCAAGGCTCCAGAGAGCACCCCTGCAATACCAGGCTACAACTCTTACCACACTTTTCGGCCACCAAACCAGGATCGAAACACTAAAGGTGGAGGAGTGTCCATATTCACCAAAGATATTCACACCACCAGGTTAGTTGACCAACACAATTTGTCTGAAATTCTCCAGGTGCAACTAACACTAGGTAAGACTACAATTCAAATTATAGCATGCTACAGATCCCCTCATGTCCCAAGATTCTCACTACACCTTTCCAAACATACTGGAAAATATTAATATACAAACAAACACCCTAATACTGGGTGATTTCAACTACCCTGCCATTAACTGAGAAAACTACTTATGTACCAACACCTTTGCCCAATGGTTCCTGGAACTCATAAATTCCAATGCCCTGGATCAACTACCCATAGTCCCAACAGGGGCTCCAATATCCTAGGCTTGGTCATTATCAACATGGGAAATCGATGCTCCACACCTATGGCCACCCCCTCGTTGGTTAGGTCTGACCATAAGCTAATCACCCTTTACATCCACATCCCACCCCACCCCCCAGTAAGGAAACCTCCATAAAAAACTTCTCCAAAGCCAACTTCATGCTACTCAAGTCAGAAGTTACAAACTTCATGACACCCATGCAGACGGGAACTGAAAGTTTGACTGCTGAGTCCTACACTAAGGCACTGTACAAGCACATTCACTCATGCATGAATTGTGCCATCTCAAATAGAACCAAGATGCTGTCCCCCAAAAAAAGGAAGCCAATCTGGTGGTTCTCTGCCATAAACAAACTTTACAACAAAAGGAAGAAACTTTTGCAGAAAAGAGGAAAATCCCAGGATGCAAAAAACTCCCTTACCAGCCTCAGTAAGAAGCTGAGATCCCTCATAAAATTCAACAAAGCTAGTTACGAAAATAAAACTGCCAAAGATTCCAAAGACAACCACAAGGCATTCTATAACTATGTCAAGAATCTAAATAGCAATGCTCAGATCTGCTCTGAGCTACAACAGAATGGCATTAAATATACTGATCCCAAGGATATTGCCAATATCCTGGCAGATCAATTCAGTGCCAACTTCACCCCCTAAATGGCCCACCTCAATATCGGAAGATTGCCAAATTCTGGTAATAACGGCCACACAGGTAAAAAACGCACTCTCCAAAGCTAAGAATACAGCATCTATGGGACCAGATGACATCCTGGACTGTGTACTACATGAACTACAAAATGAACTGGCACCTCACCTAAGTGTTATGTTTAATCATACCCTCACCTCAGGCTTCGTGCCCACTGAGTGTTGACAGCTACAGTTATCCCACTCCACAAGGGGGGATCCACCTTGGATCCCAGAAACTACCACCTCATCAGTCTGATGAGCCTGTTCTGCAAGGCCATAGAATGTATCATCATGGAACTTATAAACAAAGACATTGGCAACCTTCAAACACTGGACCTCACACAGTTTGGGTTCATGAAGGGCAGATCTTGTCTCCTGAACCTGATTGACTTCTTCAAATCAGGTTCTAGAGCCGTGGATGAGGGTAAGGCAGTCCACATAGCCTATCTGGACCTCACTAAGGCCCTTGATACCATCCTCCACTCTGGAATCATAGATAAATTGCTAAGTTGGGCATTAATCCCTACGTCACTAGATGGGTTGCCAGCTGGCTTACTGACAGAACCCACACTGTAAAAGTAGCTGTCTCCAAATCCAGCTCCAGACAAGTGACAAGTGGAGTACCTCAGGGTTCAGTCCTGGGACCACTCTTGTTTGGCATCTACTTCTCTGAAGTACAGGCCAACACTAAGGGGGACTCTGGCTAACAAAGTTCGCAGATGACTGCAAACTGGGAGCTATTATTGAATCCCCAAATGATGTGGATATTCTACAAAAGGGCCTTACAGAAACAGATGCTTGGTGCCAGAGTCATGGGCTCAAGCTCAATGCCAAGAAATGTATAGTTATCCTCTTTGGGAAAAAACATGTACCCATGAATTACCACATAGGTAGCAGTACACTAAACACCAAAAGTGTGATAAGAGACTTAGGGACACAGGTGGACAGTGGTCTCACCTTCAATAACCACATCGCCACAGCAGTCAGGAAATCCTTCTATGTGGCATAACTCATCACTAAGGGCTTTTCATCCAAAAAAAAGGAGGTCATTGTCCCACTGTACTCATCCCTCATTAGACTCATTATAGAATACAACACCCCATTTGGTATGTACCTCTCAAGACATCTGCAACAACTGTAAATGCCGCAGAAATACCTCACTAAAAAAATCACAGGCCTAAAGCAAATGCCCTATGTTGACCACCTTAAAAAACTCCAGCTATACTCTGTCGCATATCGTCTACTCTGAGACGATCTCTGCTTAACATACAAGGCCATGTCAAACCCAGAGCTGTTGGACAAGTTACAAAGAAATCCCAATCTCTCAGAGCCACACACTCCAGGGATCTAAATGTTATCATCACAATAAACAAAACATGCTGGAGGGATAGGTTCCTGACCCAGAGACTCCCCAGACTCTGGAATAGACTGCCCATACATGTCAAGCAGAGCGCCTCTTTGGCCCTCTTCAAAAGGAACCTTGATGATTAGATGGGAGAAAGGAAATTCACCCTGGGGATACTGTCAGTAGCCCTCCTAGACAGGGGTCCAGGGAAGTAAATAGTGTGGGAAGAAATAGCCAGGGAATTGTTATGGCTAGACTTGTATAGGCCCTAGGGCCAATAGCCTAGTACCAACCTATGAACCCTATATTTGGTATAAAGTAGTAGCTTGTCAGAGCAATGAATATATAAAATTTTGAAAGTTTAGTAGCACATATGAGAGCTTGCCTAGTCAATCAAAATTGTTTCAATGTTAGTCCTAGGTGGATGGTGCAAATGAGCAGCAGCCCACCTGCTTTTTTGGTGTGTCCCTAACAGCTATCCACAATTTATTTAGTTACTTTTTTGTATTTCAGGTCAATCCTACAACTTACTGACTATTACTTTGTGCATGTGCCGAAAACTGAAGCTGGGGGAATAATCTGTTATCTCAGTCAAGGTTGTGTTTTAAAACAGCCCAGCAATTTAGATGATTCTCCAGTACCTTTAAGGATGTTAAATCTTCTAATATCTCCCCTTATTAAATAAGTTTCACATAAAGTGCCCATGCCATCAGCGTCTGTTGGGTTGTGAGTTATTTAGCCAAAAACATTAAATGTGGACAGGCTAGCATGGCAGATCTTAGAGGACCCTTCTGTATCATAGTCTTGCCAGTCAGAGCCAGGATAACTGAGTATGTGGGGTAACTGGAAGATAAATCACAGTTATGGCTAACCAAACAGTTAAACAAGGAAGCTTGTCTCTTTCGGTCTGACTATATTCTGACTGTCCTAGTCATTTGTTATTGCTGAGATATTCCAATGTTTCATTATACTAGTTTATTGACAACCAATAGCACCTCCTTTCCAACTTTCTCTGACCTCGCTGTATGTAGACTGCTTAAGATCTACTGACTTTCACAAACATCAGTGATGTTTTGTGTATATATATGCATGTATATAAATAGTTACCTCAGGTTTTACAGCTGTGGCAGTTAGTACATTTGGAAGCCTCCCAGCTGGCGCCACTCTCAGCAATAGTTGAAGGACACCAAAAAAAAAAAAAACTTTGGCTGTAACCAAAGAGTTGCTGTGTATCTAAATTGTGGTTCTTTCCTTTATTTCTTACACAAAACAAACTGTAGTAAAACGCTATACTGGCTTATTGCTACAATTGCTGTTTTGAAGGAAGTATTTTACATAATTTAGACAACCACAATGCTACCTGTGACTGCGTGAGTTTTATTAGCATTGCTGCTCAGCACCACTGATCCATAGGGAATGTTCCGCACCCATACAGAGATGCCAAATTTTCCCCTAACAGGTTGTGCCCAAGGCCACCCCTTCACCCCACCTTAGTTGCAGCTTTGAGTTATTTTCTTTTTCTATCAATATCAATCTATTAATATTATGTTTCCAACTATTATGTTACCAGTATACTGTAAATAATTTCTGAAGCAATGCCTCATTGATTAAGGATTCTACTCTCCCATTCTCCAAGTCTCAGATAGGAGACATGTTTTCTTAGTTATGCTGACTTCCTCATGTAAATGGCTTATTAAAGGATTGTATACATTTACTACAAATGCAATGTTCTGGGAACCCAAATTCTAAAATCTTCATAATCTACTCAAATGTAATGTGTGGGAAAGAATTTTTCCAAATGCTTCTAAATGAAAAAAGAATCTCATGATGTATATTAATCACTGTTGGAAAACATATACACTTATTTGAACTGTTCCTTTCTGAAATCTGTGGCCTTGTTTGCTGTAACATAGACTATATTCAGGCATGCTGAATCTAGCTTTGTTTGTATAACTTGAGCACTAATCCAGACCACCTTTTTTGGAGAAGGTTCCCCTGCACCCTAGTGGCAGGAGTGTGCAGTTACAACTTGTCTGATTGAAGACTGCTGGACCAGGGCTCAGTTTTGAGCTTTTTTACTGGTTAATTGGATAATTTGTTTAAATCAGTTTGCTCATTTTCTATTATTATATAAAAAAAATTGCACTTTATTCATCTGCATTTACTGTATTTGTGTTGCTTCCTACTTTATTTCATTTATTCTGCTGCATTTATTACTACTTGTTAGTAGCCTGATTAAATTATAACTGTTATTCTAAAAATTTGGTTGAAGCCTTTGGGCTTCAGACCAGTTGTTTTACATTAAGAAGGTTTGTGGTCTGCACTGTTGTGGCAGGACAAGTAGCTTACATCCTTCTAAGTTGGGAGTTGCTGATTGAAGGCTTAGTGTCTGTTATTCTAAAAGTGTATTAGTTCTGGTTTGAGCACTTGGGCTTCGGTCCAGTTATTTTACATTACAAAGGTGTGGTCCGCACTCTTGTGGGAGGAGAGGGTAGATTTTGCCCTTCTGAGCTGGGAGTTACTGGTTAAAGGTTTATTGTGCCTCCTTATTTGAACTGTTTCTTTCTGAAACTTGTACACCTTGTTTGCTGTAGCATAGACTAAATTCAGACCTGCTGAATCTAGCTTTGTTTGTATAACTTGAGCACTAATCCAGACCATCTTTTTTGGAGAAGATTTCCCCTGCATCCTTGTGGCATGAGTATGCAGTTAGAACTTGTCTGATGAAAGACTGCTGGAACAGGGCTCAGTTTTTAGAGTTTTATTGCTTAATTTGTTTAAATCAGTTTGCACATTTGCTACTGTTATAATAAAAATAAAACACTTTATGCATTGTCGCTTAGCTAGGGCTAAACTATTCCTGGCGCCATAAAGTCTGCTCTTCAAATTTTCCCTTAGAACTTAGTTTTTTAGCATTAGCACTCAAATCTGTTTCTTGCACTCAGCACTTGTTGAGAACTCATTGTAAGCACTAAATAAGTTACAAATTACTAAAGCACTCAACTTTCCTTCCTTGTCTAGAGGAAAACAGTTTTTAGTACTTAAAAATAAGCACCTATCCAGGCATGTCTAAGGGTCAGCTCCCAGTGTTTTCTCCTGTCTACCTGATGAATCTGGTCATCTTGGGGCAATGCAGCAATTGCCTCATGTACACAGACAACCATCTCCTCCTACCACCCAACACTACAACCTGTGAGAGATTAACTTATATAGCCAAACGGGAAGCAAAGCTCTCTTCACTCAAGACGGGACTAGACAGTCAAGAGGAGAAGGTAAACACTTGCACCACACCACACTCATCACATAGTCCCTCAAAATCTACACCACCAAAACACACACATAGCAACACAAAACACACACACCTACATTCACGGAGGCTCTCAATAAAAATCTGTTCAAGCAACAGAGGCTTCCAAATCAGAAATGAATGCAACCCCCCCCCCCCCCCAATACAACCCAAATGACACATAGCTCACAAACTCATTCTGCCACTCAACCACAGCCCATAAGGCATAACAAAGTACTCAGCACTCTATTCATAGGTGACTCTATAGTCAGGCATACTGATGTTCGACTCACCAGGTTAAAAAAGGAGAAATTTACTGTCAGCTGCCTGTCTGGTGCCAGGATCCACCACATAATGCACACACTCAGGTTACTCCACAACAAGTACAAATATGACTTTGTCATTGTCCATGTGGGTGTGAATGACCTGAGACATACTTCCTTGGACTACATGAAAAAAGACATGGAGGAGCTCTCCAATCTTGTAGCCCAGGCAGGTATGACCCTAGCCCTGAGTAGCATCCTGCCATCACCCAGAATGATACCACAGTACAAGGACAAAATGATTGACTTCAATTGAAAAACTGGTAAAAAAACAACACTTGAAAATAAATACCAAATGAAGAATAAACCACACTGGAATCCAAGATAAAGGTTAGCGCTTTCGTTTACTATATTACGCAAACTTCATCAGACAAAATTAAATAAAAATACAACCATATTTATATATAAAAACTAATAATTAGTATGACATAATTTCCTTCAAAACAAAACCAAGCCTCTAATTAAAGTACCAAACCACAAGAAAAATGCACCCATAGAATGTTCAAATAATAAATAAGATGTGTAAAAAACATTCAATACATAGAACATAAAACAAATAAATGACCATGTAAAGCATATAAATATAGTATATGTGTTTGTCATCTCATTAATGCCCTCAGTTTCAACATACTTTTAATCGAAACTGAGTCATTCAACCCTGGGGCAGATAAGGCATTAAGCCTCAGCTGCCAAATTAATTCCTCTCTTCTATTTTCAAATCTATAGGACCCCCTCCCACATTTTCATAGATTTTTTCAATAATATTGTTTTTTTAACATCTTATTTATTATTTGAACATTCTATAGGTGCATTTTTCTTGTGGTTTGGTACTTTAATTAGAGGCTTGGTTTTGTTTTGAAGGAAATGATGTCATACTAATTATTCATTTTTATATATAAATATGGTTGTATTTTTATTCAATTTTGTCTGATGAAGTTTGCTTAATATAGTAAACGAAAGCGCTAACCTTTATTTTGGATTCCAGTGTGACTTAAACAATTGGCTAAGCTTCTGGTGTCATTCTAAGCAGATCCAGTATTTGTCTGCCTGAGACGACATGCTCGACAGACCGTGCCGATGAGGTGATAACAAGGCCAAAATATGCATATCCACAGCTAGTGGGGTTTGGCTTTATTGGCCTGAAATTGTCCATTAAAATGACAAAACAAGTCATAGGCATTCAGAATTGCCAACACCTGATGTTCATATGGTTAATTTGCATATATCCCATGTGCCTCTGACACAAGATGTTTGGGAGTTCGCTTATTGGAAGTTCTAGCGTTGCTGGAGTTTTCATTTTGTTTTTACTGATTGGTCTTTCAGTGACCTTCTCACTCATTGTTTTAGTTTGTTGTTTGGGATATTTTTTCAGTGATGCTAATGATAATGGACATCAGCTGAGTATAACAGCCCTGTGTTTCTAATGCTTAGTCAAATGCTCTGCTTGTGCTGTGCCAATAAGGTCATAAAAAGGCCGAAATATGCATATCCACAGCTAGTGGGGTTTGGCTTTATTGGCCTGAAATTGTTCATTAAAACGACGAAACAAGTCATTGGCATTCAGAAGTGACAATTAGCTGAAACATCTGATGCTCAGAAGGTTCATTTACATATATCCCATGTGCCTCTGACAGAAGAGGTTTGAGAGGTCACTTATTGGAAGTTCTAGCTTTGCTGAAAATTATTGCATTGTGGTTTGAGTAAGTTGTAGTGCCTTTGGGAGGCCATAGCAGCAAGAAGCTCAAGACTCTATATTCAACATTGGGAGACAGCACCCCACACACACCCCTGCTGAGTATATATACACTAATGGCAAGACAGATGTACCTCAGAGAAGAGTTAGTAATCCAAGACACAGCACTTTAAGACCCAATATATATTTCCCTGTAATCACAATTATATTCACAGTTTCAAGCACCCATCATAAGGTCCTCAAACATGCAGTGGTAACGCATGTGTAGCTGCATTTTAAGAGCAGAAACTTTTTTCTTTCTTACTTTTTTTTTTTTTTTGCTTTGCTTTTGCTAATTGCTAATGGTGGCTGCGATTTTCTTGTTTACTTGTACTGTGTAACTTTTCTCCCTGGGCCTCCACTGAAAAAGGGCTTTTGCTCAGATGGACTATCCCGGTTAACAAAAGTCAAATAAATAAATAAAACTTTGATGGAAAGCTGTGCGTTTTTGGGTATGTACATCAGTAGCTAGGCTTAGTGTAAGCAAAGTTTAATTTAATTAACTGCTTTTTATACTTCATCTTGAGTCTTGGATATAGGCAACTTATTGTCTAATGTAGTACTTATATAGATTAACCTATGTGTTTGGTATATTACATTTTGTACAACTCATTTTCTATAATATACAGGTCTGGCTTTCTTTTTCATAGGTTCATAGGTTGGTACTAGGCTATCGGCCCTAGGGCCTATACAAGCATAGCCATAACAATTCCCTGGCTATTTCTTCCAACAATATTTACTTCCCTGGACCCCCGTCTAGCAGGGTGAATGACGTGATCCCCGGGGTGAATTTCCTATCTTCCATCCAATCGTCAAGATTCCTTTTGAAGAGGACCAAAGAGACACTCTGCTTGACATGGATGGGCAGTCTATTCCAGAGTCTGTGGAGTCTCTGGCTCAGGAACCTATCCCTCCAGCATATTTTGTTCATTGTGATGGCAAGGTTTTGATCCCTGGAGCATGTGGCTCTGAGGGATTGGGATTTCATGATGTTTAGCATGTCCAACAGCTTGGGGTTTGACATGGCCTTATATGTTAAGCAGAGATCGCCTCTGAGTAGACGATATGCAACTGAGTATAGCTGGAGTTTTTTTAAATGGTCAGCATAGGGCATCTGTTTTAGGCCTGTGATTCTTTTAGTGACGTATTTCTGTGGCATTTCCAGTTGTTGCAGATGTTTTGAGAGGTACATACCAAACGCGGCATTGTATACTATAATGGGTCTAATAAGGGATGAGTACAGTGGAACAATGACCTCCTTTTTCTGGATGAAAAGCCCTTAGTAATGAGGAGTGCCACATAGAAGGATTTCCTGACTGTTGTGGCGATGTGGTTATTGAAGGTGAGACCACTGTCCACCTGTGTCCCTAAGTCTCTTATCACACTTTCAGTGTTTAATGTACTGCCACCTATGTGGTAATTCATGGGTACATGTTTTTTTTCCAAAGGGGATAACTATACATTTCTTGGCATTGAGCTTGAGCCCATGGCTCTGGCACCAAACATCTGTTTCTGTAAGGCCCTTTTGTAGAATATCCACATCATTTGGGGATTCAATAATGGCTCCCAGTTTGCAGTCATCTGCAAACTTTGTTAGCCAGAGTCCCTTAGTATTGGCCTGTACTTCAGAGAAGTAGATGCCAAACAAGGGCGGTCCCAGACTGAACCCTGAGGTACTCCACTTGTCACTTGTCTGGAGCTGGATTTAGAGTCTGCTACTTTTACAGTGTGGGTTCTGTCAGTAAGCCAGTTGGCAACCCATTGAGTGACATAGGGATTAATGCCTAGCTTAGTTAGTTTATCTATGATTCCAGAGTGGGGGATGGTGTCGAAGGCCTTGGCATGGTCCAAATAGGCTGTGTGGACCACCTTACCCTCATCCACAAACCCAAACTGGGTGGGATCCAGTGTTTGAAGGTTGCCAATGTCTTTGTTTATAAGGTCCATGTTAATACGTTCCATGGGTATTGTTTGGTGTACAACACCATTCAATATCTCAACAGTTTGTCTGAAAAGCTGTATCCTGTATAATTTGTTCTGTTGTCACCACTGATGCACTTTCTGCATTCCTGAATAATTGTTGTTTTCAATTGCTGTAATTAAGATTTGGTACATTGTGAAGCATGCATATGTGTGTGTGTGTGTGTGTGTGTGTGTGTGTGTGTGTGTGTGTGTATGTGTGTGTGTGTGTGTGTGTGTGTGTGTGTGTGTGTGTGTGTCCTTAGCTCAGTTTTAGACTTTTACAGCTTGAACTTTTAAAATACTTTTCCTTTTTCATTAACAATATCAGTATGCTTTATTTTCAGTTTTTGCCTGTAAATGTTATAACCATCATTATTTGGCTGAAATATTTGTCTTAAATGTGGTATTTTACCCCACAGCATATTTACAGAGCACAGTGATCTTACTGTAAGTCAACCTTCTAGCTACAGTCCTTCTCTATCCATGTTGCTGTTCTTTTTTGTTTCAATGACTGCAACACAATATTTAATAAAACTATAGTAATTTTGATTTTAATTGCATTAGTGTTAACTTGTTAACTTAATTTCTACCTGTCTCTCTCTCTCTCTCTATATATATATATATATATATATATATATATATATATATACAGATAGATAGATAGATAGATATAGATATTTATTGCTTGTGTGTGTGTATGTGTGTGTTTACATTTATTTGTTTTTTGTTTCCTATGTTATTATTTAACTTGCACATCTATTATTTTTTACATTATTTTTTATTTATGTATGCATTTTTCTGGATGCTTGCATACATATCATATATAGGTAACACAGTAGGCGAAGTTAATTTTTATTCTTATTACTTACACAGATTAACCTATGTATATAGTATTTTGCATTTTATATAACTCATTTTACATAATATGCAGGGTTTTTTTCCTCAAATATATATTTTTTTATTTTCAATTAAAATGTAATATGCAGGTTTTGTATGGATTAAGTTACAGTTATTTTCCTCTCACTCATACTTGTTTACTTTGTGATGATTTGCTTCTTAGCTCTGAAGATGCTTTTGTTGGCATATGCCATACTGCTTGTATTTTTCTTATTTTTTTCTAAGGTTCAGAGGTAAATTCTAGGCTATCAGTCAATAGACTATTACAAGCCTACCCAATATCCAGAGGTCATTATCAAACCCTATACCTTGTATCTCTGAGGTAGAGGCTTTAACTATTACACCATTTCCATCATATGCATTTGCTCTTGTTTACCAGAAATGTCTGACTGGGTTACATTGCCTATTTTCAGCAGAAGCCTAGGAAAAAAAGGTCTAACTAGTAAAAGATACACAATGTAACAAAGTATAAGCAAGCTTTAAGAAAATAATTCATACAAAAAGATTACATGCATTAAAATGCAATAAAAAGGAACTATCACACAAGGATATAAAGTGTACTACGTTCTACAACATGGCTGGCATCAGTGCACATTACAGAGAATTAGGAGCAGGACATTTTAGTATAAGAAAAACAACATCAGAAACACTAGTTTGATATGTGACCTGATATTGGAATAACAACACATTTAGTGCATTGGACACTGTGAGTATACTCCAAAATTGGAAAAACATGAAATCTGTTATGTGCTACTGTAGCGCAAGACTCGATATATCCGCTGAGCACTGTTACAGTCGAGTCTCATGTAAGGGACATTGACTTACTCTCAAGTCTGCCCGAATATCTTGGCACATATTATTTTTTTGACCCTGGAACTTTACAGATGTATGTCCATAAGCAACTTATTTTACTAAATTAGAAAAGGATTCAGAAACTGTCCCTGATGTTTTTTCTTCCATTTACAACACTCTCTAAATGCTTTAAAAGCCAGTAAAATGCTTTAGACTTTTGTTTTTGTAACTGGTAGCATTTGGAGTAACTAAAATTCTAAGTACTACAAAGAGTTAGGATTGGTTCTTACTGATCATAACTTATTGTGTTTTCTTGAAATGGATGCTAAGATTCCCCCTTGACCAATTTCCTGGCATCCATGTCTTTAACACTTGCAAACCCGATCATAGCCCTTTATATTTCTCTTTGGAAGAGTGCAGCAAACTCACTTCCATAACACAAAAAAAACAATTGGAAAGAAATGGCTTAGTAACTGAGAAGAGGAAAACTTGAGTAAACCATGAGTATGTGGATGTTTTTTTTTTCTAGAGATAGATGTACTACCATACAGTTCATGACTTTGTCTCCAGGTGAGTTTCTGTTGAAGAGGTTTTCCTTTATGCTTTGTAATATCAAGAAATGCCTTGCTCACACAGAGAACAACTTTGTGGAAACTATAAACCTCGGTTCCACATTGATTTGGATAACTCTTCCCCTAAAGTGTTATATTCAGTTGTGCTTTACATATGAACCTGGTCAGTATGTAGAGAACTCTCTCCCTGTGCCTGTTCTCTTACACACCCTCCAGGCTTAAAAAGCATTATGCAGACTGGTTTTGAACAACAGCTCTTTAAAATGAGGCAACATAAGTGAGAGCAACTCAAATCAGCTATCGTGAGGAGCTGTACTTGACAAGTACATTTAATCAAACAAAAACAATGAATATGAATTAAAATATAGGAAAGCACTGCTTGATAAATAAACAATAACATCAAGGAATCACCAGATTTGTATTTTTTTGCTGTAGTACAGCATATCTGATTTATGACCTTGAAGTATTTGGATGTCATCTGGCCAAGACCACTAGTTATTTACAACCATAAATATGTGCTCAGAATTATCAGTACTACCATTATAATCTGAATTAATTCCTATTAACCATTAATCAGAATTAATTCCCATGCCCACAATCAACTTCCTATGTATGACATCATTAGCTTTGCCTAATGTTACTGGGTACAAAGGCTAACTGTATATGATTGCAGGACTGCAGTGGCCTAAAGACACATATTTCACCAAACATGGTAGCAACAAGTGTCAGAAACAGTAGAAGTCCCACAGGTATTGAATGTTTAAAACCAAAATACATGCCCACAATCAACTTCCCATGTATGACATCATTAGCTTTGCCTAATGTTACTGGGTACAAAGGCTAACTGTATATGATTGCAGGACTGCAATGGCCTAAAGACACATATTTCACCAAACATGGTAGCAACAAGTGTCAGAAACAGTAGAAGTCCCACAGGTATTGAATGTTTAAAACCAAAATACATGGCAATGCTCTGATTGCATTCTTATTGCTGATAGCTGCTTTCATTAGCTAGAAACAATTAATGGTTGTCATCATAAATGGTCACATGAAATAGCACTTGTTAGTCTTAAAACATGCATCAGCAGCATTTTGATTTCTTTTAGGTGGATTGCTTCTGTTTGCATTCCTTCATCTGAATCCAGTAAGAACTGGTTGAACTGTATATACCAGTCCTGAATTTTTTAACTATGCTAACATTTCCAATGAGAGGATAGTTGATATCATGGGCAAATTATATTACTGTTAATAAAGAATTTACTGATTAGTCAATTCAATTGTGTTTTCCACAAATACTCCTGGGGATTCATTAAACTCAGTCTAGGCTTTGTGCGCAGCTTACATGGAGTTTACATGTTTGTGTGATGAGAAGTATAGCTAACTGCATTTAGACATAAACAAGTGAGGTTTCGCGGCCAGCAACAGTGCTGCCAGACAGGAAACCCATGTAAAGCAACATGGACAGCAGCAAACATGTAAACCTCTTTAACTATGGGCAAACTAGGTCTGGATGTTTGTGCGGAATGTCACAATGATTACCAAGGTTATTAATAAAGCAATGTATATAATTCCAACACGTTATATAGGTTCATAGGTGTGTACTAGGCTAATGGCCCTGGAGCCTTTATAAGCCTAGCCCATAGGATTACACTGGCATTGTGCCACCCGAACTTAGTTCCCAGTGCTCTGTTGAGCAAAGCCACCAAAGTGATCCCTGGGGTGAATTTTCTATTTCCCATCCACTCATCAAGATTTCTCTTGAAGAGAGCCAATGAGGTACTCTGCTTGACATGTATGGGAAGTCTAGTCCATAGCATGGGCAGTCTCTGGGTTATGAACCTGTCCCTCCAGCATATTCTGTTGATTGTGGTAATGAGGGTGAGGTCTCTGGAGCATGTGGTGTGGAAGGATTGGGATTTCTTTAGATGTAGCATTTCTAACAGAGCTGGATCAAGCATGGCTTTGTAAGTCAAGCAAAGATTGCCTCTAAGTAGGCAATATGAGACAGAGAATAGTTGGAGTTTTTAGAGTCTGTCCATATAAGACAAGTGTTTAAGGCCTAGGATCCTCTTAGTGAGGTACTTTTGTGGCCTCTTCAGTTGTTGCAGGTGTCTAGTGAGGTACATGCCAAATGGTACATTGTATTCAATGACCGGCTTAATGAGGAAAATTAGAGGGAGACAATGACCTCTTTCTTCCTGGATGCAAAACCTTTAGTAATGAGATGTGCCACATAGAAGGACTTTCTGACCATGGTGGCCAAAAGAGAAGTGGCTGTCAACATGTGTTCCCAGGTCTCTTATAATGCTTTCTGTGTTCAGTGAACTACCATCAATGTGGTAATTCATGGAAACTAGGTTTCTCCCAAAAGGGATGACACATTTTTTGGCATTAAGCTTAAGGCCATGGGTCTGACACCAGTCGTTGGTCTCAGTGAGGCCTTTCTGTAGGATGTCAACATCACTTGGGAGTTAATAATAGCTCCCAACTTGCAATCATCTGCAAACATTTTCAGCCAGAGTTCCTTCGTATTGGCCTGGACTTCAGAGAAGTAAATACCAAACAGGAAAGGACCAAGGACAGAACCCTGTGGGACTCCACTCATGACTGGTCAGCAGTCGGACTTGGAGTCAGCTACTTTCACACTGTGGGTTCTAACTGTGAGCCAGTTTCCAACCCACCTAGTGATATAGGGGTTGATGCCTAGCTTAGTGAGTTTTTCTATGATTCCTGAGTTGGGAATGGTATCAAAGGCCTTGGCTAAATCCAGATAGGCTGTATGAACCACCTTGCCTTCATTCACAGCTCTGGTGACTGACTCAAAGACGTCAACCAGGTTGAGCAGGCATGATCTACCCTTCACAAATGCAAACTGTGTGGGATCCAGAGTTTGGAGATTCCCTATATCCTTGTTTATTAGGCCCATGATGATGTGTTCCATAGCTTTGCATATCAGACTCATCAGGCTAATGGGGCGATAGTTCCCAGGGTCTGTAGTTGCTACTCCTTTGTGGAGAGGGATGACTGTAGCATGCGCCATTCAGTAGGGACAAAGCCTGAGGTGAGGCTGTGATTGAACAGGGCACACAGGTGAGGTGCCAGTTCACTCTGTAGTTCATGTAGAACACAGCCAGGGATATTGTCAGGTCCCATAGAAGCTGTATTCCTGGCCTTGGATAGTTCTGTTTTAACCTGTGCAGCAGTAATACTGGGTGCCTGGCAAACTACTGGCATTGTTATTGGTCCTTTGAGGGGGAAATAGAGGGGTAATGCTGGCACGGAATCTGTCAGCCAGTATATTGGCAATATCTAAAAAACAACAGGCAGGAATCTACATAATTATTTATTCACCTCTAGCGCTTCGGCAAATGCCTTCAGGGAGTATAAAGCTTTACAAACTCATCTCAATTAAATACACTAATCAATCAAACAATTAACCAATAAATACTTAGTTACATTAACTAATTACTACTAAACACATACTAAACTAAAAACCTTTAGTTACACTCAACAGTAAGACTGGGGGAGACAAAGTGTTATATTTCAAAATAAAAATACTTTTTTATATAACAATTTTTTCTTATATAACTGATCAGAATACACTCCTTTTTTCACTTGTTCCAAAATCGTGGCTTGTAATCCATCAGGATTAGAATAATGAGCCTGCATAAAGTGCTTACCCACAGGACTATCTTCTTTCTGATTGATAATATTCCTAATATGCTCTTGGAGTCTTGTTTTAAACTTCTGTTTACTTTCTCATATATCTATCTATCTATATATATATATATATATATATATATATATATATATATATATATATATATATATATATATATATATATATATATGCAAGACCACAAGGGCATCTCAGGGCATAAGTAATTCCTTCAGTTTCACAATTGTGCATATCATTGGCACAAAATACATAGCCATTTATATATCCAAAAGTTTGCACAACATAACGACAAACATTACAATGGCCACATAACATAGTGCCCTTGACATTCATAGTTTTGAACATTACTGACATGAATAGGATATCTAAATCTATTATGTACTAGAATGTCTTTAAGATTCCTTCCCCTTCTAAAAGAAATACCCAGCAACGGGGAAATTAGCTTTGCCAAATCAGCAGATTTAAATAAAAAGTCCCAATAATATTGGACCAACTCAATCGAAATACTGCTGAAAACACCGTAAGTAGACACAAAATAAATCATTATTTTTTCATTCTTATTAATGTATCTTATATTTTCACCTACCATATCATGTCCTGTGCTAATTTTAGAATAATTATTAATAACCTTATCAACAACTGCCTTAATAATTTGTCCATTATACCCCCTTGAAGTAAACATATTAATCATAATATTAACTTCCCTATAAAAAATCTTTATCGTTACATAGCCGTCTTAGCCTTAAACACTCGCCATAAGGGAGAGAAGCTATAGTGTAAGCCGGGTGGCAACTAGTACCCATCAAATACTGATTGCCATCTGCAAATTTTCAATGTATAGATGCCCAGCCAAGCTAGAACTTCCAATGAGTGACCTCCCAAACCTCCTGTTACAGAGGCACATGGGATAAATGCAAATGACCCTTATGAACATCAGGTGTTTCAGCTATATGGCAATTCTGATTGCCCATGACTTTTACATTTGAAGTTGTTTTAATGGACAATTTCAGGCCAATAAAGTCAAACCCCACTAGCTATGCATATTTCAGCCTTAGCTTAGCATAAGCAGAGTGTTTAACTAAGCATAAGAAACACAGGGTTGTTATACCCAGCTGATGTCCATTATCATTAGGGTGACTGCAAAATATCCCAAATAACAAATTAAAACAAAAATATTTAACATGTTCATTACAAAAATGTATATGATATATATGCTCCCAATCATACAATCCCATTATTAAATTGGTGTACATGGGGGCAAAAGATGCCCCCTTTGCAGTGCCCTGTATCTGTTTATATATCTGTTATTTAAACATAAAAAAATATTACATTTAAACAAAAATCTAACATTTCCATTATGTAATATGATTCAGGGCTTTCACCTAAAAAATACTTTACTGACTCCAGCCATATTGACGTTGAATACTGGTATAAAGACAGATAACATCAACACTAATAAAGAACATGTCATTAGACCACTGAAGTCCTTTTAATTTGTCCAAAAAATAAAACTGTCTCTAATGTAACTAGATAATTTAACCACATACGGTAGCATATATCCATGTAAGAGTATACCAATAGTTAACAAAAAATATTTCTGAGCAGACACGATCAGTCTACCTGGCGGGTTGACATCATTTTTATGGATTTTAGGCAAACAATAGAATAATGCTAACTCACAATCATCAGAATTAAATTTCTTTGCCTTATCCATTTGTGAAAAATATCTCAGCCTTACTCCCTTTTGAAAGAGAAGTTCATATTTCCTTATTGCCTTATAATATTCCTTCACGCTACTCTTTTTATAAGTACTATGATCATCTAAATGTAGCATGCACATATTATAATACTGTTCAGCATTCATAACAACTATTTTGCCACCTTTATCAGAAGGTTTAATGACTACTTGTTCATTCCTGGCCAACAGCTGAATTTCCTTCCATTCTTTTATGCTTAAATTATATTCCACTTACTTTTATATTGCATAAAATTATGAAAAGCATCTTCAATAGCATAATTTAACATCTGCAAAAAACATTTGATATGTTCATTCTGATATGGAGGAATAAAATTACTTTTATATGAATTGTATTAGTGTCAAGTAAACTATAAGCATTAACTGTAGTACCATAATCAAAACACTCATCGGGGTCAGAAGTACAAGAATAAAAACTATCATATATACTATTTTGTTTGTAAAACTGATCATTACCATGCTTATTTGCAAAAAAATACACCAAATGAATTTTACAACACAATTTAAAAACATCACACTTAAGTTCATACAAACAGGGCATAAATGTAGGTATATATTTCAAGCCATAATTAAAAACATTAAGTTGCTCATTAGATAACGACACACCAGATATATTAAGTACAACAGAAGACTGCTACTTCTGTTATATATTTCTACAGATACCTAATACACTGTGTGAAAGATTGAGTGAGCTGGTGGACAGGGTTTGTCTAAGATATATAACTTCTTATAGTACTATGACTGCCACGGTGAGAGATATAGTTAGAAAATACTGGAAGGTCCTTCTTACACAGGATGATAGCAGGATGGTTGTGGGGGATAGAGCGTGTTTCTCTTATAGAAACATGAAGACAATGAAAAGTATGTTAGCGTATAAGGACTTTGATAGAGTAAACTCTACATCCCTTGGTGTATCAAGGAAGGGTACTTTCTCCTGTTATAATTGTAGTTGCTGTGTAGACATCTTACAACAGTGTGATCCATTAAGTCCTATAAATACATTTGTTCACCCTGTTTCAAAAAGAGTATATACCTTTAACTGTTTTGCCACTTGTGTAACAAGCAATATTGTTTATTTGGCAACATGTGACACCTGTCCCTCCTTTTATGTTGGAAAAACTACTAGAAAACTTAAAGACAGGATTATAGAACATAAATCCAACATAAGGAATGGGAGTGAAACGAATGCTTTATCTAAGCATGTAAAAAGTTATGGTATATTCCACACTTTTAAGTTTAGGGCTATAGACACTGTTAGTGTGTCAAAAAGGGGGGGACCTGTGTAATTTGTTAGACAATAGAGAATATGATTGGATTGTAAGACTAGCAGCAAATGTGACACCAGGATTGAATGCAAGTGTTTCATTAAAGCCTGTTTTGACTAAAATACAGCACACAAGATTAAAATAATAACATATATTAGCAAGTATATATTTTGAACATGTTGAATAATATGATATTTTATTGATTAAGCATATTTTTATGTAGTTTTATTATAATATGTTTGTCTTTTATCTGTGTTTTATTCTAAGTTTGTACTAATTCATGTCATATGACCATGGCTGCAGGTCATGTGATGTCTTGGGCTTGTATTTAAACATGTGATTTTATTGTACCTTTTGTTAAACATTGAAAAAGGGTTTTGGCCTGAAAGCTTTGTTTTTGGATAAAGGTTTTTGCTCTCAACACTTGGTTTTTTGGTAGAGTTTGCTTATGGCAGGGGACCACCAGATTGGCTTCCTTTTCTTGGAGGAAAGCGTCTTGTGTACGTGTTTATAGAGTGCATTGGTGTATGATTCGGCAGTCATGCAGCTATTCTTCATTTGTATGGGTGCCGTCAAGTTAACCACTTCTGTTTTTAGGAGCCCAAAGTTAGCTTTGGAGAAGGTTTTCATGGTGGTTATCTTTGCAAGGGGGGGGGGTGAAGATTTCCAAGATGATTAGTTTGTGGTCGGATCTAACCAGGGATGAGTTGACTATTGGTGTAGAGTAAAGGTCACCAATGTTAGTAATGACCAGGTCAAGGATGATACTACATCTAGTGGAGATAAGAACGAGCTGGTCCAGGGCATTGGAATTAATGAATTCCAGGAAATGTTGGGCAAGTTTATTGGTACATGAGTGGTTTTCCCAGTTAATGAAGGGGTAGTTGAAGTCACCCAGTATAAGAGTATTAGGTTGGACCCTAATATTCTCCAGGGTGCTTAGGAACATGGAGTATGAGTCTTGGGACATGGTTGGGGACCTATCACAGGCTATGACCTGAATCGCCATCTTACCTAATGTTAGCTGCACCTGAAGTATCTCTGATGCATTGTGTTGTGCTACCAGTCTGGAGGTGTGTGCATCCTTTATGAATGCGGAAACACCACCGCCTTTGGAGCTTCGGTCCAAGTTCTGGGGCTGAAAGGTGTGGAATGAGTTATAGCCTGGTAGTGCAGGGGGGCTTTCAGCTGCTTTGAACCAGGTCTCTGTTACAGCACAAATGTCGATGTTCACCATTTTAAGGAGTGCTTCAAACAAGTGCATTTTAAGATTTAGCATTGAGCAGCATGACCCTCAGAGTGCTTTGGTTTGTAATTGTTATGGTGGTAATTTGGTCTTTGGAATACTAAGTAAAAAAAGGCACTATAGGGGTGGCAAGACTTGGCCAGTATCCAGAAGCCCAGGGGTGAAAGATGCAGGCCATCTCTGGCAAAGCATCGAGGTCTGTCAATCATGTCATTCCAGGCAGACAGATACTGGATCCCCATAGAATGACATCAGAAACTTAGACAATTGTTGAAATCAATCATTTTCTGCTTGTACTGTGGTATCATTCTGGGTGATGGTAGGATGCTGCTCAGGGCTATGTTCATACCTGCCTGGGTTACATAATCAAAGAGCTCCTCCATGTCTCTTTTCATATAGTCCAGGGAGGTGCATCTCAGGTCATTCACACCCACATGTACAATGACAGAGTATAATCTGTTGTTGAAGGATTTGAGTGTGTGCGTTATGTGGCATATCCTGGCAGCTGACAGGTAGCTGACTGTTACTTTCTCCTTATTCAACCTAATGAGTGGGACATCAGTGTGCCTCACAATTAAGTCACCTTTGACCAGTGTGTTGGACATGCTGTTTTTCCTTAGGGGCTTTGGTTGAGTAGCACACTGTTTAGGAGAGTTATGTGTCTCATGATTAGCGTTGTGTTGTGGTGGTCAAGTGCATTTCTGCCTTGGAGGTCTCTGCTGTTTGGGTTGATTTTTATTAAGATTCTCCATGAAGGTGAGTGTGTGGCTTGTGTTTTTATGTGAAAGCAGTGCTGGTGTGTGTTCTGGATGGCTATGTGTTTCATGTGGTATGGTGCAAGTGTTGACCTTCTCCTCTCGACCAGCTATTCTGGTCTTTGCTGGAAAGTGCGTGGCTTCCAATTTGGATATATAAGTGTATCTCTCACAAGTCTGAGTGTTGGGAGGTAAGAAGAGAGAGTTGTCAGTGTATATGAGGCAGTTCCTACATTGCCTCAGGACACCCAAGTTCACCAGGTTAATAGGTAAAAGCACAGAGAACTGGCCTTTAGACATGCCCGGAGGGGTGGACATTAATAATAAGTACTGGAGCTGTTTCCTTGTAGACCATTTAGTTCTGGTAGCTCTTTTGTGTGCTACAATTATTGGTACAAGAAGTCTGGTAAAGTGCTAAACTAATATGCTAGTAAAAGTGCAGGAGAGGAGAGGACTAGCAAATCTAAGGGAAAATTGAAGAGCAGGCTTGTTGGCACCACTCAGAAGCTTACAGACAGTCCTGGATACAGCAAATCTGTATCTGGACTAGACTAGTTGCACAAATGCAGGCTTTTAAACCAGAAAGTTAAAAGAGATAAAAAAATGCCAATAAAAAAAATCTGGGCTAGAAACCACTCTTCATATGCTAGATATGCTACCTAGTGCTTACCACTTCCGATGATAAGCTAGAAGGCTTCTTTCCAACACAGAATGGCTTAGGGGGCTCAAAAGCTTACACACAGTCCTGGATACAGCAAATCTGTATCTGGACTAGACTAGTTACAGGAAAGGTAGGAAACAAGCGCAATTGTGGGCTTATAAACCAGAAAGTTGAAAGAGATGGAAAAACTGCCCAAATGGCCAATAAACTACAATTTCTGGGCGAGAAACCACTTGTCTTGTGGTAGATAGGCTACCTAGTGCTTACCACTCCCACTGATAAGCTAGAAGGCTTCCCTCCAACACAGAAAGGCTTGGGGGGCTCAGAAGCTTACAAACAGTCCTGGATACAGCAAATCTGTATCTGGACTAGACTAGTTACAGGAAAGGCAGGAAACAAGCTTCAAATTTTTTATATACAGAAAAGCACTAAAACAATTCAAGTGCAGTGCAAGCTAGCACACTTGAGTGTGTAGCAATATTAAAGCAAATACAGTTTAAATAAATGCAATTTATTCAAACTGTATTCTGAACTGAATTCAATTATTGTTTTATTCAACTCTGAGCAGTTAAAAAGGGCAAAAATATACTTATCAGCTTTATATTTCCAAATTGTTTGAGAAGCACACTCAGTCAGAACAGAAGGAGATTCTAGCAACGTTTTTTTTTTTAATTTTTTTATTTATTTATTTTTTTTAGGAAAGTGAAAAAGGAGAAAGGAGGAACAAAAGATAATTCAAGGTTATGAACCTAAGTGGGTTGGCCTTCTCAAATGTTCTCTCTGTATTAGGTAGAATGAGCTAATGATATAAGACTGGGAGGAGTGTCCCAGATCAAATTTACAATAGTGGCAGGCAGCTGCAAAGCCACCAAGTATGAGTACAAGACACCAGTAGGGAGGGAGGGTGGCACACTATTACAGCTGCTAGCTACACTATTTTAAGCAAAAGGCAAAAACACTACAGAAATGTTTGTCACAGCAGAAAAATAGCAGTGAGCCACTAAACGAAAGTTTTAAACAGGTAAAGGAGTAAGAAGACTCTAGATAATACTTTTAACTGCAAACAAATCACTTATATAATACACACCTTGGCAGGAAATCAGAACAAACAAACAGATGTTTAACAAATGGAGAACATTTCCCGTTAATACTTTACACACAGTGAAACTAGCTAGAAAAGATTTACAAACAGTGTGACAGTAAAAACTTTATGTATCATGCCCTGTAAGACAGACAATTTTATTACAATTGTGCAGATTAGTTTATAGCAATAAAATACAGCAAAAGGTATGCAGCAGACAATAAAAAGTGATATAAATATCTAGAATATGCAATAGCTAGTAAAAATAAGCACAAGAAAACAGGTTACTTATTGTTATATATCACAGATCAGAGTTGTGGTCAGTGCCCCTCCTCCGATTAGCTTTGTGTTCTATATCAGGAGAAGATGGCTGCCAAGTACACAATAAACACAACAAACAAAATAACCAGGCCTGGATAACAGCAGGCCTCTATCCAGACTATGGTACCTGACTAGAATGCAGAAACCTCACAAAAATTCACAGAAAAGCAGAGACAGAGCACGCACAAACAGAAAATATAAGTCTCAGTATGAAAAAGCAGTCTACAGTTAAGCAATTCAGTAAAAATGCAATTACAGTAATGAAACACTATCTAGCAATGAAACTACAGTTAAAACAGTATAAAACAGTACAGAAACAGTAAAAAAGTGTTAAAACAATGCAAAGTGCAGTAGATTAGCTGTATAGCACAATTATAAGCATTAAAAGTGCAATTCAATGAAATAAATGTAAAAAATAATTTATTCTGCTCTTGGAGTCTTAGGGAATTTCTGCTTTGTCCCAGTGATGAATCATAACTCCACAGCTTGTTAAAACGTGTATACAGTGCAGAGCATTATGGAAACCTGTTTCAGGCATACTGAACAAAAGTTGTGTAAATGATACGATACATTCCCAATAGGCCCATTAGATTTGAAAACAAGAGTTTACTCTTGGTGCACAAGTCTAAACATCCTCCTGGACAACTTATTTCTCTTTCTCCCTAGCCAAAAAAATGGAATGATCTTTCATTATCCCTCAGAACTATCCACAACCCTGTCAACTTTAAATCTTCTCTACACTCCTACCTGGAAATACCCTTGCTCCCAAGCCTCTACTATCTTCCCCATGAAACTTAACTCTTCACTATACTTGCCTCATTACTCAATATATTTGACTTTTACCCAATATATTGCCTCATTACTCAATATATTTGCCTTTACTCCTGTTTAGCATTCATAAAAAAACTATTTGTTGTTAAAAACAATGTTCACTAACAGCTAATTTCTAAAACTTGATCTGTAAATATCTATGTATGATATTGATTTCTGTACTTGTTACAATGTATTAATGACTCATTATTGCAATTGTATAACTCTACTTTAATATTCTATTTTTGTAATGCGTAATCTTTTCTATTACCGTGGAGCTTTTCTCCCCAGGCCTCCAATGAAAACGGTCTCAGTATGGCCCAGTGGACTTCCCTGGTTAACAAACTGTAAATAAATAATGAAATAAATAAATAAATAAATCAGTAAGTGTAAAGACACTGCATTATAAATAAACAGCCAGGAGAAGTATGTGTATTGAATAGGGACACATAGATGAATTGTAGGAATGAACACAGGGAACTAGGACAGGTGAAACATGGTAATGAAGATAGCTGTAGCATGAACACTAGTCATATATACAGATGATGCAGTATGGACTGCACAGTGAATGTATATTATGTGACTGTTACACAAAGTGACATAACAATGGGGAAGATTCTTTGAGATATAAGCATCCTGATATGAAGAATGGAGAAGACATATGTCAAGGATGGTATATACAATTGGGTTTAGGTGCATATTGTGAAGCTGAGCAAAATGAGTTGCTTGAATATAACTGTTATGTCAGCAGAGGTCTCAACCAAGCAGAACACATAGTAATAGGCTGATGGACAACAGTAGACAGAAGCACACACAATCATGGGTGATATCAGAATATTGCCACAAATACTCCCATGTCTCTGACATAACATATGTAATTGTGATGGTTCTGCAGGAATACACTTGTACAACTATTATGAGTTGTCACCACTCTATGACAGCAATCAAGCACACCATGCTGACACTATAACATATGCTGGAGGTGTTAGGAGTGACACCGCTATATCTGTATGTGAGATTATGATCAATCCAGGCTAGTTGACAGGTGTGCATGGCATATATATGAGTTTAAGGTGGAGGTGGGATTACATCAAGGATCAGCTCTGAGCCCTTTCTTATTTGCAATGGTGATGGACAGGTTGACGAGATCAGACAGGAGTCCCCGTGGACTATGATGTTTGCAGATGACATTGTGATCTGTAGTGAGAGTAGGGAACGGGTGCAGGAAACCCTGGAGAGATGGAGATATGCTCTAGGGAGAAGAGGAATGAAGGTCAGCAGGACTTAGACAGAATATATGTGTGTGAATGAGAGGGAGACTAGAGGAATGGTGAGGATGCAAGGAGTAGAGGTGGCGAAGGTGGACAAGTTTAAATACTTGGGATCAATAGTTCAGAATAATATTGAGTGTGGAAGAGAGGTGAAGAAGAGAGTATAGGCAGGGTGGAGTGGGTGGAGAAGACTATCAGGAGTGAACTGTGACAGACGATTACCAGTAAGAGTGAAAGGGAAGGTCTACAAGAGGGTAGTGAGACCAGCTATGTTACATGGGTTGGAGACAGTGGCATTAACAAAAAGGTAGGAGTTAGAGCTGTATGTGGCAGAGTTAAAGATGTTAAGATTTGCACTGGGTGTGACGAGGGTGGACAGGATTAGGAATAAGTATATTAGAGCATCAGCACAGGTTGGAAGGTTTGGCAACAAAGCCAGAGAGGCAAGATTACATTGGTTTGGACATGTGCTGAGGAGGGATGCTGAGTATATTGGGAAAAAGATGCTTAAGGATGAAGCTACCAGGTAACAGGAAAAGAGGAAGGCCTAAGATAAGGTTTATGGATGTGGTGAGAGAGGACATGCAGGTGGTTGGTGTGACAGAGCAAGATGCAGAGGTCAGGAAGAAATGGAAACAGATGATCCACTGTGGTGACCCCTAATGGGAACAGCAGAAAGAATATGATAATGAGATCATAGCCCCAGGTTATGGTATCTTGAGTAAAGACAGGACTGGGAAAAAGGGTTGAGGTGTAGCAATTCTATTCCAAAGCCACCTCTCACTAGAACTACTTGACTATAATAATGAAGAAATCAACAAAGTAGAACTTATCCTAGCCAAGTTTAAATTAAACCCAAACAAACAAATAATCATCGCAGGGGCATATATACCCCCAGGTAACAACATTCCCATTATGGAAAACATGTTAAGTTGGTTGTCACTCTCCCTCCTTTATGAAACAATACTACTAGGTGACTTTAACATAGATTGGGCCAACTGCTCCAAAGATTATCCCTCAGAGCATATCAACCTTTACGGGTTCTCCCAAATAATCACAACCCCCACTAGGACAGACAAAACAACCAAACGTCAATCCATTTTGGATTGGATTCTGGTATCTCACCCCACTTTTGTACATCAATCCGGCTGTTTACCTGACAGTCTAAGTGATCATCAACCCACCTACCTAATTAGGAGCAAGACCCAACACCTACCCAACCTACCTCTACTAAAAATAATATGTAATAAAAAAAGCTTCAGAGCCAATGACTTTAATAAAGCACTAAATTGCTGCAACTGGCTTCCTCTTAAACAACTACATCTCAACGAAGCTGTACAGTATTTTAACTCTACCTTCCTACATATCCTAGACCATCATGCCCCTACTAGATCCATTAGGACAAAAACCCACCAAGCCCCATGGCTCACCAAAGAGACAAAAAAGATAATGAAAGAAAGGGACAAACTCTGGATAGCTTCCCACAAAGATTCAAACACTATCCTAAGGTCAAAGTATACAGAACTACGTAATACAGCCAAGAGACTAACTAAACTAGACAAGTCCAACTATTACAAAAACCTACAGGATAAATATAGCCATAACTCACATAAATTCTGGGCCTCCATTAATAGACTACTTCACCCTGGAAAAGCATCCACTCCCACCCCTGTACTGCCAAACAACCAAGATGATATTCCTACTCAATTTAATAAATTCTTTACAGAAACAGTTCAAAATCTAGCCAATACCCAGAAAAATAATGATACCCCTATACAATCTTCTACCGCATATAACAGTCATACAAAAAATAACTTCTCTACCTTTTCCCTACAACCAGTGTCCACTAAAATGGTTGCAAACCTCCTTAGGAAGCTAAAACCAACTACACTAGCTGCCGATAAACTCCCTGCAGATTTCCTTCAGATAGCAGCAGACACCATATCCTACCCAGTGTCAATTCTTATTAATAGATCAATCTCAGAACACAAAGTTCCCACCCACTGGAAAATCTCCCATATTGTCCCCCTGCATAAAGGTAGCAACTCCTTAGAGCTAACCAACTATCGTCCAATTGCCATACTATCACCCTTATCAAAAATTCTAGAAATAGTTGTCCACTTGCAACTAATGCAATATCTTCAACAAAATAAACTACTATCCAACTCCCAACATGGCTTCAGACCCTCCCACAGCACAACTACTGCCCTTCTATCCTATACCAATACAGTCAATCACTTTAGAAACCAAGGTCTTTTCGTATCTTCCATCTTCCTCAATTTATCAAAAGCCTTTGACATGGTTAACCACAATCTGCTCCTCAATACTCTATCTAGTCTCAATATTTGCCCCTCCACCATACTCTGGTTCAACAGCTATTTATCAGAACGCCAACAAGCAGTTCTCTGGCAAGAAAAGCTGTCCCCCCTCTTACCAGTTTCCATAGAAGTCCCTCAGGGATCAATCCTTGGCCCACTGCTGTTCTCCCTCTCTTCACTAACGATTTCTTCTTCACTACCCACTGCTACAGTATTCAATATGCTGATGACACCACCATAACCTGTGCTGCCCCAGCATTAAGGAACTACACCATCACCCAATACAACTTTACCCTAGCAAAACCTGGTTTACTTAAATACAACTTCTTCTCAACCCAAAGAAAACCAAACTAATACTATTCACCCCTGGCAGATCTTCCAACTCAGACTATAACCTCACTATAAACTCCAAAACAATATTCAAATCACACCAACCAACCACACCAAACTACTAGGAGTTGACATTGATAACCACCTAAAGTATGATATCCATATAGCACAAACCATCAAAAAGGTCAACCGAAAACTGGGTCTGCTCTATAGAAATAAAAAGTTCATGACTAATCAGACCAAAGCCACTATTGCAAAAAGCCACCTCCTCTCTATCCTTCTCTATGCTTCCCCTATCTTAACTAACCTTCACCTGACTAAACTTCACAAAATGGAATCATGCTACAACAAAATTGCCAAATTTGCAATAGACTCCTCAAATAGATCCCATCACTGTCTTTCCCTAATGCAACTCAAGTGGCTGGAACTTCCTCAGCTACTTAGACTCAATCAAGCCATAGTTGCACATAAACTCTACTACTACCCTGAAAAACTCCTGCCCTCCAACAACTAATTAAGCCCTACACCACCACTAGAGCCCTGAGATCTAGCAACCAAAATCTCATTCAAGTAATTAGACATAAAAATGAAGCAGGTAAATCTCTCTTTGCCTGGACAACAGCACAAACCTGGAACTCACTCCCAAACAATATAACCAGCACTACTTCTTGCACCCATTTCAAACACCTCTTGAAATCCTACTATTCTAATATCTGGCTCTGCTCTTGCTATACCCCAGGGTAGCAACATCTATGCTCAGTTGCAAGGACTATGCTACACTACAACATTTTCCTTTACTGAGCTCTACTGCTATCCCACAGATTCATCCTATCATTTCATTAATTTAACAGCAGTAAACATTCCAACACTTGTACTGTTCTGTACTATATCCCTTACCTGAAAAACACTCTAATCCGTTTCTAGACTAACACAATACCTAACAGAGCTTATCTTACTCTCATCCTACCTATACCTTTATCCTATTTTATGGCACTATGGGCATTTATTTACTTCTCGGTTATACTAAAGCATAAATGTATTACAACTTTATATTTACTAATATTTCTAAAAAAAATAAATAAATAATTTTATATATAGTTGTATTATTTGTACTAATTGTATATTCTACTAGAGTACTGACTGTATATTCTACTAGAGTTATCACATGCCATGTAAATGGTCCTTTGTACTACTTATAAATGTTAAGAATTGCTTTGTACTGTTTTAATCTAATATTGTATTGTATCATGGAGCTTTTCTCCCGGGCCTCCACTGAAAATGGACCTGTGTCCAGTTGGACTTTCCCGGTTAACAAAAATAAAATAAATAAAATAAACAAAAATATATATATATATTTAGATAGATAGGTAAAATCACAATCAACACTGTCATGAATGTAACCCATGCAATCAATGTTGTCAGTCAGCTATGTATGTATTGTGTGTATCACAAGAACACATATCACACATGCATCTGGTATATCACCTTGATGGAGTTCCACACCATAGGTTCATAGGTTCATACTAGGCTATCTGCCGTAGGGCATTTATAAGCCTAGCCAAAGTGCATTTGGCTTTCGCCACCCATTTTAAAATAATTTTGCTATGCCCTTTTTCGAGGTTAGTATACTGTGCCTCTGTCTAACAGTGACACAGAAGTGATACCCGGGGTAAACCTACGATCTCCCATCCATTCATCAAGATTCCTCTTGAAGAGAGTCAATGAGGGACTCTGCCTAACCTGGACTGGGATTTTATTCCAGAGTGAAGGGAGCCTCTGGGTTATGAATCTGTCCCTCCAGCATGTCTTATTTATTTCAGTGCTGAGGTTCAAGTCTCTCGAGTGCGTAGCTCGATGGGATTTGGATTTTCTGAGGTGCAGCATGTCCATTAATTTCAGGTTGGACATGGCTTTATACGTCAGGCACAGATCACCTCTGAGCAGGTGGTATGCCACTGAGTAGAGCTGGAGTTTCTTTAACCGGGCAGCATACGGCATCTGATTGAGCCCTTTGATCCTCTTGGTGAGGTACTTTTGGGGTCTTTCCAGTTGCTGCAGGTGTCTGGTAAGGTACATCCCAAAACGGGCATTGTACTCAGTTATGGGCCTGATGAGGGATGAGTAAAGAGGCACGATGACCTCCCCTGATCTAGATGTGAATCTCTTTATGATTAGGTGAGCTATATAAAATGTTTTTCTAACCACTTTGGCCACGTGGTTGTCAAATGAGAGATTGCTATCAACTTGGGTCCCCAGGTCCCTAATTACTTCTTCTGTACTTAATGGATTACCACCTATGTGGTAATTTGTGGGCACTTTGTTTTGCCAAAGGGATGACTATACACTTTTGGCATTTAGCTTGAGGCCATGGCTCTGGCACCAGTTGTCTGTTTCTATGAGGCCCTTTTGGAGGATGCTTGTGTCGGCTGGAGAGTCAATTATGGCACCCAGTTTGCAGTCATCTGCGAATTTGGTCAGCCACAGTCCTTCTGTGTTGGCCTGCACCTCCGAGAAATATATACCGAACAAGAGAGGTCCCAGGACTGAGCCTTGTGGGACACCACTTGTAACTGGTTTGGAGTCTGACATGGCTCCAGCAATTCTAACCATGTGGGTTCTGTCCTTGAGCCAGTTTGCAACCCATCTAGTGACATAGGGGTTTATATTTAAGCTGGTGAGTTTATCTATAAGGACCGAGTGGGGTATTGTATCGAAGGCTTTTGCGAGGTCCAGGTAGGCTGTGTAGACCACCTTCCCCTCGTCAATGGCCTTGGTGACTGTTTCAAAGAAATCAACCAGGTTTAAGAGGCAGGATCTGCCCTTAACAAAGCCGAACTGGATAGGATCCAGTGTCTGTAGGTCCCCAATATCTTTATTTATGAGGTCCATGATGATCCTTTCCATAACTTCGCAGACCAAGCTAGTCAGGCTTATGGGGCAATAGTTTCCAGGATCCGTTGAGGCACCACCTTTGTGGAGATGGACCACTGTTGCTGTACGTCACTCTTTGGGTATATATCCTGTAGTAAGGCTGAGATTGAACAGTAGTTTTATGTTTGGGTTTAGCTCTTCTTGGAGTTCATGTAGGACGCAGCCCGGGACACCGTCTGGTCCCATTGATGCTGTGTTTTTTGCTTTGGAGAGGGCAGCTCTTACCTGAGCATCTGAGATGTCATGGGGGCAGCACTCTGCTGGGATAGATATTTGCCCTTTTGGTGGGGAGGGGGAGGAGAAGTTTGCTCTGAACCTTTCAGCTAGGATGTTGGCAATGTCTGTGGGTTCGGTGTATTTTTTGTCATTTTGGACTAATTCTGAGCATATCTGGGAATTCCCACCCAGGTTCCTAACATAACTAAAGAAAGCCTTGTGATTATCCTTAGTGTCCTGTGCAATTTGTCTCTCGAAGCTGGCCTTAGACGATTTTATGAGTGCCCGTAGTTTTTTGCTAATACTGATCAGAGATGCCTTCCCTTTTTGGGATTTTGCTCTATCATGTAGTAGCTTCCTCCTTCTATTGTATAGTTTGTTTATGGCTGGCATCTGCCTTTGGAGGATTGGGTCTTGGTTTTATTTGGGATCGCATGATCCATGCATTCCTGAAGGTGTTCATAGAATGCATTTATAAAGGATTCTGCGGTCTGGGCTGTATTTTTCACAGGCCCGGGGGCTTTGAAGGATTCCACCTCAGTTTTGAGGAGTGTGAAATTTGCTTTAGAGAAGTTTTTCACTGTGGTTTTCTGGGCAGGGGGTGGAGTCAGGATGTGAATATCCAGTGAGATTAGTTTATGGTCTGATCTTACCAGTGAGGGATACACTTCTGACACTAATGTCTATGCAACAAAAAGAATACTAAGGTGTGGCCATTAAGATGTATGGGACCTCACTGTGGCAAATGTGGTACACTTGAGTAACACATGCAAGAAGATGTGTAGCGACGTACATGAAAATGGGTGCATTGTACTTAGTTACTGGTGTGATGAGGGCACAGAACTATGATAGTATAATGGCATTTGATGTGGATGTCCTGCACATAGTCATGAGTTCTGTTACATGCAAGGGAGTAGTAACCACTGTGGGCACATGCTGATAGACATTCCACATACCATCTACCTGAGTTCACAGGTCACATAGCAATTGTCTGCTCATAGGGGTGTGCTGTCTATATTGTAATTAAGTTGTAAATTTGCTTTGATAATGTCACAAATCCACCCATGATTTTGTTCATCTCTTGTGTACCCATGGCTGTGGCAGCAATCCTTTGTGTGTGTGTTGTTTCTGTCTGTATTATACTAATATCACACTTGGATTCAATGATTGTCTACAGTCTGCAGTCCTCCACAAAGCTGGTTGGACAAAAGATGTGTAATTCAGTCTAGATATCTGAGACTTAAGTAATGAACAGGAAAGGACCTAGCAGACAGCCCTGAGGTACAGACCTAATCACTGGACTTTAGATATAGGTCACATAATGCACTTCAACATATTTATATGTCACGCATGTGATCCAGTGATCTACCCACTTGATGATATAGGTGACCTCAGTGTGGATTTGTGTGAAATGCCTTGGTCAGGTCAAGTTACGCAGGCAATTTTAGGAATATGTATGTCTTGGTCCGTAACAGTGTGGAAGCTACTGTCACCAACCTGAATGCAACACATAATGAACGGACATAAGCAACTATAGTTGTTGGAAGAAAACTGCATTTTTTTATGCTACTTCTGTAGTGCGACATTTACTGGCACTGTACAGTACTGGCCAGCAAAGCTGATGCCCTGCATACCTCAAAGTCTTCAATTAAATTGCAATCACAGGCATCCCCACTGTAACCTTCATTGCACTCACATTTGCCACAGTCACACTTTCCATTTCCTGGTAATAAAGGTGCACTGCCATTCTGTCATAAGGCATTAGATAACTCTGTCAGTGGTTCAACTAAAACTTCCCTTACCAGACATACCAAGAAGATAGAAGTCAGAATGGTTGTCACTACCCATACTGCATCTGCAGCTCTCCAATCCGACTGGCCTGTACTGGGTTTGGGATATTGCCCTGTCTAAGACTGCTGTCTCTTCCCCAAGCTAAGGAACATAACCAAACCTCTCTCTGGGCATCATTCCCTCAAGGATACAAGAAAGTATGTTTAATAAAACCATTGTTTTTAAGAATTACATTTGTTAAATAACTCCATGTGTTTAACGTACACTCCCTAGCCAGGACAGCCAGCAGCCAAAACCTTCTCTTCTCCCAACTTCCATACCTTCCCCCCTTACAGCCTCTGCATACACCTCCTGTTTTTTCCCTCCCTTTACCTTTAAAACTGCTAGCCCTTCATGTAGCCATGGCTGCAATATATCATTTCCCAGGTCTAATCTCCTTGCATAACTATCATTTGTTTGTTTGTGTCTTTCAACTTTTCCCGGTTAGGGGTCGCCACAGCAGAACTCTGGTCCGCTAATGATTGGCAGTAGATTTTTACATGCTGGCTTGCCGGGCCTAACGCACAACCTTCAAGGAAGGATCGCCCATTCACGCATGTCAACACACAGAAGACGCTCTATCTGAGAATTGAACGAGCAATGTCTGTGAGGCAACAACGCTACCGCAGCACAACCACTCTTACTATCTTAATTTATAACTCTCAGGCACCCAGTATTTAGTATACTTATCTATCTTGCAGTTCCACTCTGCCTTTCTATTATTTACTGTACATTTCTCAAGTGCCCTGCCCATTATCTCCCCTTACAACTTACCTTAGGAGTCAGCACTCCATGGATTCTCTTCCCAGACTTTAGTCCTTCACTAGCTCTTACCCAGCTTCCTTAACCCACTTTGCTTCGCTCAGTTGCCTCCCAGCTAGGACACTCCTGCTCATAGCCCTGCTTACTCCTGTTTCTGCTCCATCCCTCGTTCCTTACTCCACCCCCCCTTCCTCAAGCTTAACAAAGTTAGACATTTGAAATAGAATAAGTGTTATCTCTTTCCAGCTTACCCTAACGGAGCAGAGTACTGACCACTTCCTGTCTGTACCTGCTCTAACCTACTATTCTCCTCCACCTTCTACCTTATTGCCTCACCTAACCCATAAATATACCCAACCCCATCTGGCACCATCTTTACTTCCTGGACTAACTCCCAGCTGCTGAGCATTCCTGCCTCTGGTGTCCATCCCTTGTGTAAGTAATTACAATTGCTGCAATACCTGTTTAAGGAGACGTAGGCTACTTTCTAAAGTGATAGAAAGTGTTTCTAATATGGCTGCATGCTATAATTTAGAATATGTAATGGTTTACTAGCTGTACTATCTCTGTTAGCAACCACTCGTGTATGCTTGTAGCACATGGAGCTGATACGTGCTACTGTTTGTACCTAAAAGAGTTCCGTTCATACTGTGGATGGTAATGGTCATATGTTAAACAGAAATCACCAAAGCAGAGTAGCCTTTCTGTAATAGTAGAGTGCTTTTGTCTGGAATATTGTTATAAAATAACACAAATAAGTTGTCCTATGTCTACACAGTGATCGCTAGGTCAGGATAGCATGTCTGCATTGAAAACTGTATATGCGCGGAATTATATGACAAACTATAAAACAAAAAAGCTGTTCCAGCTTAATACCAGAAACACCAGGTCAAGGTAGTGGTTTTTGTAATGGGGACTGCATATACATTGGATATTTAGTAGTAAACAAATGAAAGAAGCTGTTCTATTTTAAACCACACAATTAAAACACTGCTCTACCTTTGCACAGAACATGGCATGCTAAAGTGGCATACTTTATGATGTAAACCGCATATGCATAGAAAAATAGCTAGATAATTAATCTAAAGAAGTGGTTCTATTTTAAACAACAAAACATCATTTTTTAGTGGCGTTCCATAGTGTAGACTGCAAATGTGTTGAATCATGTTTTAATATGGGTCAAAGATACTGTATGAGTTCTTTTTTCATGCTAAAACACTGAGTTAGATTAGCATTTATGGTAGGGTGGCCCCATACAAGTAGACTTTAGCAAATTACAAATTATTAGAACTGTGAAGTGCATATATTAACGTAGCTTCCTATATGCGAACTAAAACTGTTGCATACATCCTATTCTGTTTTGAAAAAGCCAGGTCAGCTTATAGCTTGCATTAAGTTGTTGCACAACACTTGCATTAGTTTTAAACAGATCGCTAAAGCTGTCTGTGGTCCTATTTCAGATGGCAATAACTAAGCAAGATTAGAATTACTTCTACCAGGTCAGCACACACACAGACTATGTTATAATCTAAACTGTAACAGCTACTTTAATATCCTATGCTGTGTGGCTATATGTTTAACTACTTAGACTGCTTAGTGGTTTACTGTATCTAAACTGCATTTAGGTAGCATTAATTACAATGTTATCAGGAAAAGCTGCTTTGTAGAGCATATTCAGCTCGGTGAGGCCATATGCTGAACTAACTAGACTACTGTAGTGTGTAGAAGCATTTTGCATGACAACTATAACCTCCTTGTCCATTTTGGGCAACAGTTATCAGCACCAAGAAGTATATGGTTGTTTAGTGTTTTTGTACTGCTATGTTTCTAGAACTGTATAGCTGTTGATATACTGATTGTTTTAAACACCACTGTGTATATTTAATTGGTTAACTGCATCTACCTTGCACTTTTACTGTATTAACTTTATAGAATATTTCAGAAAAATAACTAGTTTATACCTGGCTAATGGAATAACATATACACTGTCTTTAGCTGCTATTTGCTTAGTAAGTGTGTCCAACCTACTGATTACTTCACCACTAATTTTTCTCTCTCCCTTTATGTACCCAGCTGTCCAACCCACCTGGCCTGTAATGGGTTTGGGATATTGCCCTGTGTTGTCTCTTCCCCAAGCTAAGAAACATAGCCAAACCTCTCCCTGGGCATCATTCCATCAAAGATTCAAGAAAGTATATTTAATAAAACCATTGCTTGCAAGGATTACATTTGTTAAATAACTCCAGGTGTTTAACGTACACTCCCTAGCCAGGACAGCCAGCAGCCAAAACCTTCTCTTCTCCCAAATTCCATACCTTCCCCTCTTACAGCCTCTGCATATACCTCCTGTTTTCCCTCCATTTACCTCTAAACCTGCTAGCCCTTCGTGTAGCCACGGTTGCAATATATCCTTTGACCACTAGGTGGCACCCTCTTCCCAGGTCTAATCTCCTTGCATAACTATCTTACTATCTTAATTTATAACTCTCAGGCACCCAGTTTTTAGTATACTTATCTGTCTTGTGGTTTCACTCTACCTTTCTATTATTTACTGTACATTTCTCAAGTGCCCTGCCAAATATCTCCCCTTACAACTTACCTTAGCAGTCAGCACTCCACTGATTGTCTTCATATTAGTCCTTCACTGGCTACTCCCACTCATTTCTCCCTACGGACTCACTCCGCTCCCCTACCCTGCCCCCAATTCCCACCCGCCCCAGTGCATCTACATTTAAACACCCAAGCCACACCCCCAGCCACACCAGCAATTACATGCTCCAAGTCATGGAACATGGAACATGGAACATGGAACACAAACAGGACCTATTGCTATACAATATCCTATATATTACACTCCCACTATGTCACCTATATCCATCCCACCACAGCTTAAGTTCCTACTCTTATTCTCACTTATATCCTTTCTATCCATTCTTTACCTACTTACATTCTATGAACATCTTAACTGCCAAGGATTCCATTGCCCCATAAGAAAAACCTCTACTCCAACATGTATAGTCTCACATAGCCAAACAAGCATACAGAGCTCATCAAACTACTTACCAGCTAAATATCATAGACTGACTCACATTAATTGCTACAGTTCAAAAGCTATAAAATTCCATAACCTAATGTATAAACTAATAAAACTTACACTGAGAATTCAAGTTCACTCCTTAATAGATGGTGGTATCCACCGAAATCCTGGCCCATACTCTACCACAGCTGCAGATCCCAACACTACAACTTCTGCCAACACACAATTGCTCACCAGACCCTCTAACTCACTCCTAATAGCCCATCTTAATATTCGGAGCATAAATAATAAAGTTGCCCACCTACATGGTCTCATGCATGTACATTCATTTGACATCCTATGTCTCACTGCAACTTGGCTCAAAGCATCAACACAAGACAATGAGGTTATTCCACTTGGTTAGAATATCTTGAGACTAGACCACAAAGCTAAGAAGGGTGGGGGAGTAGCTATCCTATATAAATCTGAATTAAAGGTGACCTCTATAGACACTAAACCACCATTAATTAGTAATGCAGAAATTCTTATATCCAAGATTCAACTTAACAAATGTAAATCTATCTATATCATATGTATTTACCTTCACCCAGGCAATAACACTAATACCCTGGGGGATATTCCTAGTTGCCTTTCCACTACCTACCCACAAGAAACCATAGTACTTGTTGACTTTCATATAAACTGGAAGAGCTGTGCCTCTGAACAGCCTTCTACTCACATTAACATTCACACCTTCACTCAAAACATTACATCCCCCACAATGACCAATAAACTTAATAACAAAGAAAGCACCCTGGATTGGATTCTCATAAATAGTCATCACCAAAATTACAAAGTAGGAACCCTCCATGAAGATATGAGTGACCACTCACCTTAATCAGATATAAAAGTGACATCCTAAACCCAGCCACCTACAGGACAATAAGAACCAACAAATATTTTAACCCTGAAAGCTTTCAGAAAGAACTTAAAGCATGTGATTGGTTGCCACTGAAACACCTACCATTAGAAGAAGCAGTGAAATACTTTAATTCTAAATTTTTACCCATTCTAGACTACCATGCACCAACACGCATAATTAAAACTAGGATAAAACCAGCCCCTTGGCTCTCTATAGCTACCAAACTAAATATCCTCCTTGGAAATAAACTCTGGGCCAACTAGTGTACTACTAAAAGCCCTGCTGATCAATTAAAGTTTAGACAGCTAAGAAATGAAACAAAAAAGACATACTGTTAGACAATCAAACCTTCTACTTCCAGGCCCAACAAACCCACCAAAACAAACCGCAAAAATTCTGGTCAGGCATCAATAGACTCCTACACCCAGGCCAATCAGTCACGCCCACCACTTTAGGCTCTGATCACAATAGTCCCAAGCAAATAGCAATACCTTTAACACTTTCTTTACAGAGACCATTCGATCTCTAGCCAATCAGCTATCCTCTGACACCTCATCTTCATCCACCTCCATCTCTAACCCATCCCCGTCATTTCACTTTCAACCTGTTCCTACATCCCTTGTCTGTACATGTATCAAAAAACTTAAACCTACCGCCCACTCTGCAGACCTACTTCCAGCAGAATACCTGCAAAAAGCCGCAAAAAACATAGCCCATCCCATATCCATCCTGATTAATAGAACCATTACTGAAGGAACTATCCCAACAATCTGGAAAATTTCACATATCCCCCTGCATAAAGGAGGTAACTCTAATGAATTATCAAACTATCGGCCTATAGCCATATTATCTCCACTGGCAAAAATCATGGAGAAATGCATTCATAAACAACTGTTAAACTACCAATTAGAAAACAACTTGCTAGCTAACTGTCAACATGGTTTCAGGCCATTTCATAGTACCACCTCTGCTCTTTTGTCCTTCTCTGACTGTATTAATAAAAATCTCAATAATGACACTCTATCCTCTGCCCTCTTTATTGATCTGTCAAAAGCATTTGATATGGTTAAGCACACCTTATTCATAAGCATACTCAAAAACCTGTCACTAGACACTATGACTATACAATGGTTCCAATCCTACTTAATCAACAGGCAGCAGGCTGTTCTATGGGAAAATAACATCTTCCCACCTCCCAATTGCCCTTGGTGTCCCTCAAGGCTCCATATTAGGTCCTCTTCTATTTTTATAAATGACCTACATCCTGCAATACTTCAAGCTACCTGTATCTAATAAGCAGATGATTCCACATGAATATGCTCTGCCACTTCTCCAGCAGACCTACAGTACCTAACCCAAAACGTGTTTAATACAGTTGAAAAATGGCTACTACACTGATGTTTCATCTTGAACCCCAAAAAAACAAAACTGCTACTATTTACTCCCACCCGTAGGGCCCCCCTCTTAATTTTAATGTTACATCAAGCAATGGTGCTATCATATCTCCTGATACTACTACAAAACTACTTGGGGTACTAATAGACAACAACCTTACTAATGATTCCCATATTAACAGTACTATAAAAACAGTCAACAAAAAATTGGTTTCCCTTTACAGCATCACACCCTTTCTGACCCCACTAGCCGGGACCACTATTGCCCATATCCACTTAATCTCCACCATTTTTTTATGCCTCCCCTATATATACTAAACTATGTAAAAGCAACTTGAGCAAGCTGGTTATGTCCTACAACAATATTGCCAGATTTGCAACTGGGTCTACCTACAGAACCCATCATTGTAACAATCAACAACTAGGATGGTTAGAGTTGCCAGATCTACTACTATTCAACCAACTAACAGCTGCCCACAAAATCCTATATCAGCCTACTAACACACCTATACTTACAAACCTTATCACCCCCTATAATAACCTCAAGACTCTACACTCATCAAATAAACTACTTGTACAAATAAGTAAAACTAACACTTTGGCTGGTGATTCTCTGTTCTCTAACACTGTTGGTAAAACCTGGAACTCCCTCCCCAGTGACCTAACCGCCCTTTCCTTAATAAACCTTTTTAAAAGCAAACTGAAGCCATGCTTTAAATCAGAGTGGTTATGCCCCTGTGCTAACCCTGATTAACTACCTAACTTATCTCTGGTTATGAATCTCCATACCTGCCTAAGCTAGTTAATTTTCTATGAACAACAAAGAGAGTGTGAGTTAACTGTTTAAAGTATTATTAGAGATTTCTTAGTATGACTAACCATAGCTGATAAGTACTAAGATTCTGTAAGCAGAATCACAAGGAATGGCAAAAATCTGTTTTGTACCTGCATTTGTAAAATGTCATTTACTGTAAATATTACAGTGAGTTGTGGAGCTTTTCTCCCCAGGCCTCCATTGAAAATGGACATATATCCAGTTGGACTAGCCCAGTCAACAAATATAAAATAAATAAATAAATGATAGTGTTGTCATCATGCATGCCCTTGGTGACATTCTTGATGACATCTAACAGATGTAACAGACATGGATATAGCCCGAACCAATAAATTGTTTTGCGCACAGTTGGGATATTACCAGCGTCCACTTAGAAAAGGTCCATGATGACATTTTGGTATACCTCACAGATGAGGAGAGTCAGGATGTGTCTATACACACATGGATCAGGTGATGCCCCCACACAGTCAGAAAGATGCATGTTGATTTACATCCTGATACAGGAACTTGTTTTGTCTGGAGGCTGTGTTGAAATATGGATCCAACTGTGTCTGGAAGGTCCATGTTTTGCATCACGTTATAGGCAATCGGCAATGTTGTCATGACCCACTGATTCTGTGTTATTAGCTGTACAGGATGCACAGATCTACTGCCCTCCTTAGCATAGAATTTGAATAATGCTTGCATGTATACTTTGTCTGCTGGACAGTGGTGATGGGGGGGTGACATGTGAGACAAACTGTCAGCTAGCAGATTGCCTATTTCCTCTGATTGGGTATGTCTGGTGGCATCCACATGCACTTCTGTGCTTAGCTGTATATTCCACTTAACATTTCAAATGTATTGGAATAAATGATTTGTGAAAAGACCTGCAAATAGAACTTTGGCCATTCATCACATTTTATACATTGCTGCTTATGCACACAGTCGTACAAATGTAACAATGTCATGTACTTTCATCAACTGCACAACATATGCCTACATGTGTTTCATGGGCAAGCTGTGTTTAGCAGCCTGATGTCATATCAGAGCACATTACAGTTCAGTTGTTTGTGGCTCATGCAGAACATTTCCTGACACAAATACTAATAGTCACACAATAGTGCTGCCAACCCCCCTCAATAATCCTTGGTTATAGCAACACAACTGCACATGCAATGAATACCACAAGGTTGCAATTGTATCAAAACATGCAAAATTCTATAGCTATGTCAAGAATCTCAATGGCAACACTCAGATCTGCTCTGAGTTACAGCACAATGGCACTAAATATACAGAACCAACGGATATTGCCAACATCCTGGCAGATAGGTTCAGTGCTAACTTTACCCCTCTGTCATCCCCTAAATGGCCCATCTCTATACCAGAAGAATGCAAAGTTCCTGTAATCACGGCTGCACAGGTAAAAAACACACTATCCAAAGCCAAGAACACAGCATCCATGGGACCTGATGACATCCCAGGCTGTGTTCTACATGAACTACAGAACGAACTGGCACCCCACCTAAGTACCATGTTCAATCATAGCCTCACCTCATAGTCCACTGAATGGTGCACAGCGACAGTTATCCCACTCCACAAACGGGGAGCCACCACAGAACCCAGAAACTACTGCCACATTAGCCTAATGAGCCTGATCTGCAAGGCTATGGAGCGTATCATCATGGAACTTATAAGCAATGACATTGGTAATCTCCAAACTCAGGACCCCACCCAGTTCGGGTTTGTAAAAGGCAGATCATGTCTCCTAAACAAGATAGACTTCTTTGAGGTAGTCACCAAAGCTGTAGATGAGGGTAAGGTGATTCACACAGCCTATCTAGATCATGCCAAGGCTTTTGACACCACCCCCCACTCTGGAATTATAGATAAACTTACTAAACTAGGTATAAATCCCTTTGTCACAAGATGGGTTGCCAACTGGCTCACTGACAGAACCCACAATGTGAAAGTAGCAGACTCCAAATCCAGCTTCAGACCAGTGACAAGTGGAGTACCACAGGGTTCAGTCCTGGGTCTCTGAAGTACAGGCCAACACAGAAGGTCTTTGGCTAACGAAGTTCACAGATGACTGCAAACTAGGAGCCATAATCAAAACTCCAAAAGATGTGGACATTCTACAAAAGGGCCTTGCTGAGACAGATGCCTGGTGTCAAAGCCATGGCCTCAAGCTCAATGCCAAAAAGTGCATTGTCATTCCTTTTGGTAAAAACTCAGTACCCATGAACTACCACATAGGTGGTAGTCTACTTAACACTGAAAGTGTGATAAGAGACCTTGGGACACAGGTGGACAGTAGTCTCTCCTTTGATAATCACATCGCCACAGTAGTCAGGAAATCCTTCTATGTGGCACACCTCATCACAAAAGGTTTCTCATCCAGGAAAAAAGAGGTCATTGTTCCCCTCTACTCGTCATTCATTAGACCCATTATAGACTACAATGCCCCTTTTGGTATGTACCTCACAAGACATCTACAACAACTGGAAAGGCCACAGAAATACCTCACAAAGAGGATTACTGTCCTCAAAGAGTTGCGCTATGCAGACCATCTCAAAAAACTGCAGCTTTACTCCATTGCATATCGCCTACTCAGAGGTAATCTCTGCCTAACACACAAAGCTATGTCAAACCCAGAGCTTTTAGACATGCTCCACTTAAAGAAATCCCAATCCCTATGAGCTACACGCTCTAGGGACCTAAACCTCATCACCACAATAAACATAACATGCTGGAGGGATAGATTCCTGTCCCAGAGGCTTCCCATACTCTGGAACAAACTACTTATCTATATCAAACAAAGCTCCTCATTAGCACTCTTCAAGAAAAATCTTGATGATTGGATGGGAGATAGGAAATTCACCCCGGGGATCACTTCTGTGGCTCTGCTTGACAGTGGCACAGGAAAATAATTTTCTTGGGTGGCGAAAGCCAGGGTAATTTGGCTAGGCTTATATAGGCCGTAGGGCCAATAGCCTAGTACCTACCTATGAACCTATGTATATCACAACATAACAACCTGTGTATGAGCAAGATATATGCGACTGTAATCAATATGAATTTATATTTATGTGTGTCATAGAGAATTTAAATTTTCTCTGTGATGGTGGAATGTGAACTGTGTCAATGGTTGATCTGCTCTACTACAACAACACATTTCCTAAAATGCCAGCAATATACATACAAGTGTACCATACCATGTCACTCACATCACTAAACAACAAGTATCATTATGGCTCTGTCATACTTCATGTTGGAGTGAATTACTTGAGATGCACCTCTGTGGACTATATGAAGAGACATGACTGATTTCTTAGATTATGTGCTCCAGGCAGGTATGACCCTAACCCTAAGCAGCATTCTACCTTCACCCAGGATGATGCCACAATACAAATAAAAAGATGATCAACTTCAACAATTGGCTTAACTTCTGCTGTCAGTCAAGGAGACTCCAATATTTCTCAGCCTGGGATGACATGGTTAACAGGTCATGTTGCTTTGTCAGAGCTGGTCTGCACCTGTGTCCTCTAGACTGTCAGATACTGGCAAAGACACTTGCCTCTCCCATAGTGTATTTTTTAGGCAATGTTAAAGCAACAAAAAGTTCTGATGTAACAAAATCCACTGGGAGCAAATTCAAGGTTCTGTTGCTTAATGCTAGGAGTCTAAACATGAAGCTACACCAGAGGAAATTGCCAACCTGCTAGCTGACAGATTTTGCACAAACTTTACCCCCTGGTCCCATCAGCCATACCTCAAACCAAACCTGACACCAGTCCTCTGCCTAGTATCTCTAGACATGATGCCATATCTGCACTCATCAAAGGTAAAAACACAACCGCAATGGTACCAGATAACATCTCAGGTTGCTTACTAAGCAATCTAAAACAGGACCTAGCAGACCCACTTAGCATCCTCTTAAACCATAGCCTAAGAACTGGCTTTGTCCCAGCAAAGTGAAAAACAGCAACAGCAATCCCCTTGCACAAAGAGGAACCATCAACCAACCCTGGGAACTATAGACCCATAAGTCTAACTGGTCTCATCTGCAAGGCCATAGAATGAATCATCATGGACCTTATCAACAAGGACATAGGTGACCTTCAAACTCTAGAACCAGCCCAATTTGACTTTGTTAAGGGTTGATCATGCTTATTAAATCTAGTAGACTTCTTCGAGAAAGTCATCAAAGCCCTGGAAGAAGGTAAGAGAGTGTATAGCCCCTGTCTATACCTGGCCAAGGATTTTGACACAACCCCCCACTTAGTTATCATTGAGAAACTCTCCCAGATGGGGATTAAGGGTTCAAATGGAGAGATGATAACTTAACAAGAAAAGGAGAGTAGTATTGCTGGAACTGAATTCATTTTCAAGTGTTGCTGAGTAAAGTCACGAGACGGATCCTGTTTTTCACAAAATCTCATCAAGAAGACACTGATATATATATATATATATATATATATATATATATATATATATATATATATATATATATATATATATATATATATATATATATATATATATATATATATATATATATTTTATATAGCATACATCATGGGCTGCAGTAGATTAAAAAAAAAAAAAAACAAAAAGGATAGCTGGGTGCAAAAGATCCAGGATAAAAAAGTGCCCAATCTTGATAGGTGCACTGGAAACAAAATGACAGTGCAGAATCCTCAGTTATTTATTGTTATTTAACATTTGTTTACTGAAAAAGTCTGACTAGGACAGAGCCCATTTTCACTGGCGGCCCAAGAAGAAATTCTCCAGATGCATGTCTTGCGAATCTGAATGCAGAGAGGGCATGCAGACTCCAAAGAGAAGTCACCCCAGCCAAGAATTGAACTAGAGAACCTCTTGCTGTGAAACAAGAATGCTAACTGCTGCACCAATGCACTGCCCATGCACCGAAGACATGAAAAGACAAGACATAGAAATATTCTTACAATGGGGTTAGACCAGGCCCAAGGGAAAGTTGACCCAACCTGTTGTAGAAGGATGTAGTAGTCCACAAAAATCACAAAAACTGATATGCCAAAAAAGAGCCATAAAGATGATAGAGTGGACTGTTGAGGATAAAAAAGAGTATGTGCTGTTACTATTATGCAGGAAGCCCAGAATTTCCAGGCAGAAAATATGCAAAAAGATTAAGAGATAAATTATAGGAAAGAACTTTACTTCAACAAGAAAAACTGTCAGATGCTTCAAATAAAAATTTGTGTTCACTAATACAGCATATTTATAAATATATATATATATATATATATATATATATATATATATATATAGACCAAGAAACCTCAGGCCATTTGGAAAAAGAAGTGACTGAGGAAGTGTGAAAATATAAAGAACAAAATTGAGAGATTTTTGAAAGGATTAAAAAAGAAATATGAACACAGGAAAGAAAGAGAGATGTGATATGGTGCAATATTTATGCAAAGGAGAAAGCCAAATTAATCAATAAGGCAACTCCAAAGATATTCAAATAGGAAAAAGGCATCCAGATATGGGAGGAATTTAATAAAAGCCTACACAGTCTTTTTTACCATATAGGAATCATGCCATGCTGCTTACAAGAACGTAAACAGGTTTGCTATCCATTAAGCAGTGCTGGACAACACGCATGCACACACCAACACGGGAAGTTCTGTGACATGCAAATCACCTCATAAGCAAGTGAATCTCGTGAAAATGAGAAAGGCAGAGTGATCTAGTAAGCAGATAGGAAGCCCTGCAGACCCCACGTCATTGTCTGTAGTGTACATGAAAAAATTATGTGTACAGGAATGTAGACAGGCAAAAAAGCCTGTACAAATGTAGGTAGATGGACAGAAATGGCATAGCACATACAGATATGAGTGAAACTATCCTTTGTATGTCTCAAAAGTTACAAAAAATATGTTAAAATAATTTTATTTAATAATTTGGGCATGTTTGAGTTGCTCTCCAAAGTGCACAGCATGCCTTATTAAAAAAAAAAAAAGTGGAAAAAATCAAAATTAATATCATGAGAAATGTATCACAAGACCCTCGTGCAGTTTCTACAATGGTGCATTGGTGCTGTTGATAACATGGTAGGGCTTGGAAGCTTGTAGTTTCCAGGTTGTGAGCATGGATCCCTATGCAAATGAGGTGGAGTTACTGAATAGCATAATGGGGTAATCATGTCCGCAGATCCCCTCCGTGTAGGCAAAGCACTGTGCTGGTGTGCACACAGGAAGTAGCTGACATCAGAAGAGGGTGTGTCCACTGTCTGCTGAGCTCATTGGAGCTTAGCTGCGCCTGTTTGCGTGATGCACTGCCATGTTGATTGTGGATGTTTGTAGGGGTGTGCACTGACTTCTAAGCTTTGTTTACCTACGGGGCACTTGTTTCCATGTATATGTGTGGTGCACCACTGTGATAAGCGTGGAAGTCTGGGGGGGTGTTCACTCACTGTTAAGAATTATTTCTCTATGGGGCATGCATTTGCGCACTGCTCCACATTGCTGGGATATCTAAAGGCCAATGATGTATTAATTAGTGTTGCTCCTTGTTTAACTTAAACTAGGGCCATTAAATGATGTTACTGATATACTACACAGGAACAATGCCCCATAGGTAGCCAATCATGCAGGCAGCACCTACAGTAGACTACTCTAAAGTATGCATACACCCTACAATCTGATCCCACCCATACTCTGCACCATTAGAGTACAGACTTGGGAATTTTAACTGAAAGAATGCTAGGGGCTGCTGCAGGTCGGCTACATATGTATGTGCTAGATGTTGAAGCCAATGCTGCTGCTGCTGCTGCCTAGGCAGAAAAGGAGAAGAGTGTTTAGGTCCAGGGTAACCTTCCAGGAGTTACATGAGTTGGAGATTGTAGAGCACTACAGGGTGGACAGGGACATACTCAAGAACTCACTGAGCTCTGCCTCCCTAAACTCAGACACAAAGCCAACAGAGGAAAACTCATCCCAGTGGAAACAAACATATGTGTAGCCCTTAGGATAATAGCCACAGGTACCTTCCAAAGACCAACTGGGGACATGATGGGGGGGTCTCACAGACTTCAGCATCCAGGGTACTCCACCAGATCCTGGATGCCATGCTACCACATGCCAGTGAGCACATTTATTTTCCCTTGGTGAGGCCAGCAATATAGCATACTACCCTGAGGTACTGGGTGCCATAGATTGCACTCATGTACACATCAAGGCACCACCCGGTGAGGAGAGTAGAATCTATGTCAACCACAGGGGGTACCACTCCATCAACAGCCAGTTTGTGTGCAATGCCCAGGGCATCATCACGAATGCGTGTACTGGCAGTCATGGCAGCTATCATGACTCCCATATCTGACACGCATCACAGCTGTACCAAATGTTTGCTGGGGGGACATCCCACATGGCCATTTACTGGGAGATGCTGGCTATGCACTGGAACCATGGAAGATGACACCCATCAGAAATACACACACACCCACGGAAGAACACCATAATGAGGCACACATACAAACTAGGAACATCATAGACCATGTGTTTGGGTTGCTAAAGTTACGGTTCCGGTGCCTCAATATATCTGGTGGAGCCCTGCAGTACTCTTCAGCCACATGTGCACATATGTTCACAGTATGTACCATGCTACGCAATATGATCTTGTGGAAGCAGCTGCAGCAGGATCAACAAATGGAAGGGGTACACAGCTCCCTACTAGTACCTAGGTCACCACAGCCACACTCACAGAAGGACTCGAAGGAGGAGCCCTCAATGATGTTCTTGTAGGCAGAAGTAGACATGCCCAGTACACCCTGACATTGACTAAGAGACAATGCATAGCACAATCACTGACAACCTTGGGCCCTGGGGACCGACACCTTACTCCTACTCACATACATATATTAAAATAGCTGATGCCAGGTAACCCACACATCCTGTACCTGTCCGTGTATTGGCTATGTACTGTTTGCATCACATGGAGTCAGCCCTGAACTACAGTTCTGTCAAGTGCTGAATTCACAAGGTAAGTCTCTAGCCTACACACTAATTGTGATTGCATTACTACAATATGGTATCATATGTATGGATCTGCTGCTGTCATGCAAATAACTATAGTGGGCTATTTGGACAGATGTAACATCCACATGGGACTATAGATACCCAGTCCAATAGTATGTGTTCCTTAATATACACTAGGACTCATGGTTGGAATATGCAAGACATCAGGCAAGGGAGATGTTAAATAGTGGGCAATTGTGATATCTGGATAACCGTCTGCCCAAATTGATCATGAGCTGTTGCTCTCCCACCCCAACAGAGCTGTGTACCCATATAACTGATTTAACAGAAAATCAGCTAAGGTATATCAGTGGACTAGGCAATCTCAGGGCTGTAACATAGATATAATTCACATATTGTATGTTTCTCTTCAGTCAGGATAACAATGTACACATCTATGCTGTGTATTGCATGATGAATTATACCTCTCTGTCTGATGACCTGTGTGGCTCAGAGGACTAAGAAACTAGCATGGATGGTGGTGTCAATTTATTTATTATTTATTTATTTTACATTTGTTAACCAGGAAAGTCCAACTGGATACAGGTCCATTTTCAGCAGAGGCCCGGGGAGAAAAGCTCCAAATGTACAAAAACAAGTGTAAATACAGTGAAATTATTACAGTGAGTTATCACAAAACTGAGATTTGTTTAACAATATGTACACACAGGTACATGTTTTTCTCACAAACACACAGCAAAAGTTGGAAGCAAGTAGCTGAGAAAGAAATAGTTAAAGATTTCGTCTGAAAAAGGAAAACACATATATTAAGGTGGTTATCATACATGGTGTAGTGTTAACTTTAAATCATTCCAGTAGGTGGGTGATACACAGAAGTTTAAACAGAGAGTCAGAGTTTTATTCTTGTAGTGAGGTTCTCATTTATGAATTATGTTTGAGTGGGGGTTAGTCAGGGTTTGTACAGGGACAAAGCCACTGCATTTTTAGATATTTCCTAAGGAATGTTTTGAATTGGGATAAGGAGGGGTTCAGTGGTGAGTTCAGCAGGAAGTAGGTTCCAGTTTTTACAAGCTGAGTTGGAGAATAGTGATTCACCAGCTGAACTGTTGGTTTCAACAGTTTGCACTAGCAATTTTTGGAAGAGCGAAGGGATTTTAGGTTACTGTAGGGGGGTAATAATATTTGTCAGTATGGGTGTACTGTCTGGTTGGTAGAGGATTTTGTGAACTATTTATTGGTTATATTGCAGTCGACAGGGTAGTTCAAGCCAGTCTAACAATTGAAGGTTAAGGCAGTGATGGGTTCTATAAGTTGATCCTGTGGCACGTCTGGCAATGTTATTGTAGCACCTAGTAAATTTATTGAGGTTTGATTTGCTTAGGTTTATGAAGATGGGTGAGGCATAAAGAAGGGTGTGATAGCAGATGTGTATGGGCAATAACTGTTCTAGCAGATAGGGTTAGGAATGGTTTAATCCTTTATAAAGAGCCTATTTTTTATTAACTGTTTTAATAGTTTTGTCTATGTGAGCATCGCACTTGAGGTTGTTGTCGATGATCACTCCCAGTAGTTTAGTACTAGGTTCTGGGGAAATTATGGTACCATTGTTAGATATTATGGTGAGAGGTGGTGAGGGGACCTTGCAAGTGGAAGAGAAGAATAATAGTTTGGTTTTATTTGGGTTTAATAGTAGTTGGCGACCAGTGAGCCAGTTCTCTACTTTGTTGAAAGTGATTTGGGACAAGGAATATAAATCTGTGGGGGAGGTGGCAGAGCAGATTAGGATTGAGTCATCTGCATACTGAATACAAGCTGCATCAGGGATGACTCTGTACAGGTAATTAATGAATATGGAGAATAGGAGGGGACCTAATATAGATCTCTGTGGGACTCCAAGGGTGACTGGTTAAAGGAACGATAGGTTATTCTTCCATAGCACAGCTTGTTGTCAGTCACTTAGGTAAGAATGAAACCCGGTAATTGATAGGTTATCTATGGAATGTGATTTTAAAGTGTTTAAGAGTAGCTGGTGATTTACCATATTAAATGCCTTGGATAGGATAGGTCAAGAAAGAGGGCTGAGGAGAGCTTGTTGTCATTACAGTATTGATTTATTGTATGGGAGAAGGAGAGATGGGGTGAGGTTGTACTATGGCAAGGCCTAAATCTGTGCTAGGAGGGGACTAGGAGAGAGTTTTGATTCAGATAGGCAAGAAATTGCTTGTGGATACATTTTTTCCATTATTTTAGCCAAGGGAGACAGAATGGCTATAGGCCTATAATTTGAAAGTTCAGTGGAATCTCCCCCTTTATGAAGAGGAACAATGTGGGAGATTTTCCAGATGTGGGGGATATAGGCTTTGTGGATAGTTCTATTGATTAAAATTGATATGGGGTATGCTATTTCATTAGCAGCTTTTTGGAGATATTCTGCAGGTAGTAGGTCTGCTGAAAGAGTGGTGGGTTTCAGTTTTTTTTAAGTAGGGACTTAATAAAAGATGTTGGTACTGGAACAAGCTTAAAGGGGATCTTACTATCAGGTGTGTGGTCGGTGGTACTTGGGGTATAGGAAGATAGCTTACTGGCTAGGGATTGTACGGTTTCTGTAAAGAAAGTGGTAAACGTGTTAGCAACAATTTTAAGAGGTTGTTGGAGGGTAGTTAAGGGGGTAGGGATAGTTTATTGGCCTGGGTGGAGAAGTTTGTTTATGCCTGACCAGAATTTTTGTGGTTGATTCTAATCTGGAATTACTCACTTCTTTTGATTGTGAGGTAGTACTATGTTGGTGTCTTCAGAGACTGTCATATCTCTCAACCTCTCAATTCAAGAAATCTGGAAAACTCTAGAAGGATTGGAGGGACTAAGGCCCAAACATAGACCAGATTTAAAATGCTGTCCACATAAATCCAAAAAGTTGCTGGAATTATAGGTGTTGCATTATTACATATTTTTGGAAGGATATAAAGTCTGAAAAACAAATGTCTGTCTGTATTTAGTATAATGTATTGGCATCAAAATTCAATAATTCACCAGAAGACCACAAATGTATAAGGTACAGACCAAACATATGAGGCAAAACTCTGGGCATTCTATGACAATCCGGACAGTTGAGAGGTATGCAGACTGTCACTCTTTTGGTGGTGTAACATTACCAACCTCAGTCATATATTAAGTACAGCAGACAGATTCTGATGAAACAAGGGCATGTATTAATGTCTTTAACATACAAAATCCTGGACTGGAGTACAGGTAGGTGTAACCTGGAGTCACAATATAAGTACTGAAAGTCTCAATGGGCATGCCAATACATTTCGTTAAAATGAGCACAATTCTGTAGTTAAAATGAGTGAAACTCTGTTGCTCCTTCAGCAAAATTACCTGTTATGTATAAATGTCTATACGCATGTATATATCTGTCTGTCACTATCTCTCTCTTGCATGCATAGTATATCTATTGCTATGTAGTGTGAAATAGATATATACCGATATATATATATATATATATATATATATATATATATATACATATAAAAAACTATATATATATATTAAAATGATACATAGACTCCCCCCATATATCCGTATAACACATATACATAACATACACACACATAGCTACATTTATAAAGACATCCCTGTTGATTACACAAATATGTGCGTGGATGTCTGTATTGTCCTACATACACTAATAATGGTGAGTAAATCTGCACTATCACACAGCCATACTGTTGCTCAAAGGATCCAAACTAAGGAAGCATTGGTAGATTATCCAATTACCTACAGCCCCTGTGCTTGCAGGATGTCACTAAGTAGACAGACACAGGTGAGCAGGTGGTGTAATGTATAATGGTGTCAACACAGTTATCTCACTGCTAGGGCACTAGATGCAGACAACAGTATGAAGCAATATCACACTGCAGGCCACAGATGCTGATCAACACAAGCGAGTTTGTGTAATGCACAAGTTCTGTGCCTGCAATAATATATACAACGGACATAACCCGTGGTGCATGCAGTAAGTAATGTGATTTATAGTGTTACTAGATAGGTAAGGGTTCTAATCATGCTCCAGCCCACTTGGTGTGTGTTTGTATGTGTGTGCATATTTCCCTGTAAAACAATGGAATGCCCTCATGGGCTATCCACCTGCAATGGTTTTGCATTTTTTGGGCCTGTAACTTGCTTCTGGCTTCCAAACTGCCGTCTTCTACAAGGCTTGATGATGTCAGCCACCTTAAGACAGCCAGTTGTAGTAGAGTATTAAGCATAAGCATGTGATAAGTATTGCGATCTATCGTGAATTAGACTAGATAGGGAGGGATTCTAATCTCACTCCACCCAAGTTGGTGTGTGTTTGTGTGTGTATATCCATGTGGCATAAGTATGATAACCTTTGTGACATAGGTAGGGTTTTGCATTATTTTATTTGTAGCGGGTGATGTGGCTCCCCAAATGACTGACCAAAACAAGGCTTTCTGATATCAAGCATTAATTGTTCTAAACTGATAGTACTAGCAGACATGAGGTGTGTTGTGTGCAACATGTACTGTGCTCTGTAGTGTGTACCAGTACATAGATAAGTGTTCTAATCTACATACAGCAAATTGCACTATGTATATGCCTTGGTGTGTCCTGTACACAGTGAGTGGAAGTGGTGCTAGCCTGAATGTGGCCATGTTTGTGTGTGAGGCTGTTACAGCATTATACATCATGTTACAGAGACATAGGACATGTGAACTTAACTAGCATAATGGCCATATAGCCCTCACAATCAAAGACATCTGTATACCCGTCGGTACAGGATCAGTTATTGCCCCAGTCCAAGGGGGACTCAGGCAGATGCCATGTGTTGAGATGATGGTCACCCAGCCAATCATACAGATGGCATGTGCTGAGGTGCACTGAGGTGCTCTGTGTACCATTAGGCAGGGTCTGTTTCAAGGGTGTGTTTATGTCTGCTAGACAAATGTCTCCCACAAACATCTAGTACTAACATCACATAGTAGGTTAATGTCCTTAAAGAGAGTCATCCATCTACTATGATCCCGACAGATAGGCAGAATATGCACTCCAGCAGGGTCGCACCTTGCCCTGTATACAAGGCACAGATCACCTCTGAGTAGTCTATATGCCACAGGCGGCAATGACACTCAGTGCAGACAATCAACAGTGAGCACATTCTGAAGATGTGAGGTGGCCTTGTGAGGGACCATACTGTTGTGTGCAAGTGCCAGTACAGCTTGGTAAGGTACATCAACAAATGGCCATTGTACTCAGATATTGGCATGCTGAGGGAAGAGTATGTGGAGGGTAAGAGTATGTTACCTACTGGTGGCTGTGGCCTCAGCTATGCCATATGATTCATGCCATACCACTGTAGAGACATGGTTATCTGAGGCACATTAGGTGTAAACCTGTGTGGCCATGTCTGTGTGCCCACTTTTCACCCCTGAGTATGTACACATGCTGGGAGTGATGTGCTACTAACCAGGGGCATAGGTCTATCTGATGAAAATGATTCTACATATATGTTCACTCCGCATTTATGGTCAATTGTATGTCACCAGGCATGTATTTGCAATACCCTATTGCAGGATGCTGACATACTACAGACACTCTGTGAGTGCTCACAATTAGCAAGCAGCAGCCAACATCGTTAGCTTCAGTCATTCAGTATCCATGAATACTGTGGTGACATGTAGTCCAAGCAGTAGAAGAACCAGGAACATGCACTGTTGAGCACTGCTTATTACAGATCAACTATCGGAGTTGGATCTCCCTATGTGCACATGTCTACCATCAATGGGCCACGTAATGACCCCTACATTGATAGTATCATGGATGTCTAAGTGTACCTGTTGCCTGAACAGGCTTGTTGCACTTAAAGTGGGTAAAAATTCCAGATTGGTATACAGGAAGGACAGGTAATTCAAGGACATTTTGGAAACAAATTTGTCAGCTGAATGTTGTAACAGAAAGCTAGGTAATTTTAAGCGCAATAATTGTATTTATTGCCCCTATATTATGGAGACTGGAGGACTTTTCAGGATGAACAACAAGAACATTTTTATTAATGGGCATTTTAACTATAATAGTGTTAATGTTGTATAAATGGCAAAATGCCAACAATGTCCCATATTTTATGTAGGAAAAACCTGTAGAAAATTCAAGAACAGAATTGGAGAGCATTTGGACGACATAAAGTTCAGTAGGCCAACTAGTGCTCTGAGTATGCATGTGCAAGACAAAAAAGAGCACACCTTTAAGTTCCTGGTAATACAACAGGGAAAATGCTTAGATATACATTTGGACATCAGTGATCTGAAATGGCAGCTGCGTCTGAATGCTGAGGAGTATCCAGGAATCAATGAAATGACTAGCATAGCTAGTATTTTAAAGTTAAAAATTATTTTAGGATAGTACCTTGATTTTGATTTTAATTCATACACACAACACACTTTGAGCATGCATTGGTTGAGTTTATATTTCCGCTTTTTATGTTTTAAAGCTTCCTACTAAATTAAACAATTAAACATGATTAATTGAGGTGGGATATGTATATAAAAATGGCTGGGATGTTACACTCATTTGTTCTGATGAAGTCCCTTGAAGTTGGGGAAGAAAGCGCTTAACTTGTGGAATATTGTTCAACCTGTGGTTTTTGAACTATTAAATTGGTGTATTTCTACAGCATGCCTGCTTGTTCCATTTGCTGATTTGGTTCCATACTAAAATCAATGAAAGAAGCAGACTACAGAAAGTCAATAAAATTCAAAAAGTTAGAAGTCTGATAAAACAAATGAGCAAAGAAATTAGGAATGTCCACAGATATTCATGCAATATAACAGAAATAAATAAGATATATTACTGCATAGCTAAACTGATAACAGATAAAGTCTTACCACAAAAACACAGTGTATTAAGGGAAAGGAAGCGGAGAAATCAAATGCCATTATGGAAGTATTGAATGGGGAAAACTATTAACCAATTAAGACAAGAAGTGTCACTGTTGGAAAAGCATAGAAGAGGGAACAGATCAACAAAAATACTCAGAAAGACTGATAAAAGCAATGTGCACTATCAGAAGAGATCAGGATCTATTGTGCACTGTTGCAAATGATAAACTAAAAATATCAGCACAGGCAGAAACATTTAGAAGATATGCAAATAAATGTAAAGGTAAAGAACAAAGTAAGTAATTTATTGATGAGTCAAAAATGTTTTATGGAGAACTCGGAAACAAGGCAAAAGGAATCGAAACAACACCAGAAAAGAAGAAATAGATACATTTAGGAGAAATATCTGTGTAGAGCCATGTTGAAAATAAGAAAGATGCTAAATGGACAGAACTAAAGGAAAGAATAAGAAGTTCAAATGTACAGGATAAGAAATGGGATGAAGTAACGGCCAGAGAGATTCAAGAAAAGTTAAGAAAAGCTCCTAATTGGAAAACCCCAGGCCAAGATGCAGTACCTAACTTCTGGCTGAAAGTATTAACATCTTTACATGAAGATTTAACCATGAGTAAGAACTATTTATGTGCACAGCCTGAATAGACACCAGCCTGGTTAATAATAGGAAAAACAATACACCTACTTAGAGCGAACCTGCAAGCTATCCTAAAAATTATAACCCAGTAACTTGCCTTCCAACGACGTATAAACTATAAACTGGAATTGATGCCAACAGAGTTTATAGTCATTTAGAATAAAACTCAGTCATGGCAATAGAACAAAAGGGTAACAAAAGAAAGTCATATGGAACAAAGAAACACTTGCTGTTAAATAAAGTCATAATGAAGAATTGTAAAAAAGGGAAGAATCTATGTGTGGCATGGATAGATTACAGAAAAGCATTTGGCAGTGTCCCACATTCATGGATAAAAGAGTGCTTAAAATGTATAAGATACACCCTACACTGATCAATTACATTACAGTGACCATGAAACAGTGGCAAACCACTTTGCAGGTAAGCCATGATAGAGGACAAATTATTATTCCAGGGATAAAAATTCAAAGGGGGATATTCCAGGTTGACTCTCTGTCACTGCTGCTATTTTATCTTGCCCATAACCCATTAAACTGTCTACTTAACAGATTAGGTCATGGCTACAACTTAGCTCCCAGAAAACAGCAAAGTGTAAAGACTTCTCATCTTCTTTTTTGTAGTTGATTTAAAATTGTATAGTTCATCAGATCATGAACTGATATCACAATTGCAAGTGGTCGAACTTTTTCAGATGATATAAAAATGTCATCTGGTCTTGATAAATGTGTGAAAGCAACCTTTAAAGCAGGAAAGATGCAGCACCAAAACAAACATCAATTTGGGGCAGGAATGTCATATAAAAGAAATTGAGCAAGATGGAGTGTATAAATATTTGGGACTTGATGAAGGATCAACAGTAGAACTTGAACAAATGTTAATAAAACTTAGTAAGGAATAGTTTAGAAGACTAAAATTAATACTGAAAACAATGTTGATAATTAGGAACATAGTCCAAGCTACAAACTGGTTCACTTTTCCTGTCCTGCCTTATAGTTTTGGAGTAATTTACTGGCCCCAAAAGGTGTTGGATTGGATAGACAGGAAAACAAAAAGGATGCTTCATGCTCATCACATGATTTATAAAAAAACAGTGTATACCAAGACTATACATTCTCTATTCTGAAGGAGGTATTGTCCTTCTCAAAATTACATTTATTGGGGTCTATATTACAAATTGGACAGATAAAAAGAGTGCATGCTTTTTATCGAGCACTGAAAGTCAAAACTACTAAATATCAAAGACATGGAACAGCGATTTGTTTCCCTGGGAAAAAAACAAATGCTGCTCTGCAAAAAAAAAATAATCCAAACACAAAATAAAGTGGTGGGCTTTGCCCCACACACACCCCCCTACTTAAATATACCAACTCTGAGATCACATCACAATGGAGCAAATGGCAAAGTCTTGAAAACAGCCAGGTGATTTTTTTCCCTGGGAAAAAAAATTGCTGTTCTGTGTCTTCAATATTTAGTGCATTTGGCTTTCTGTGTTCGATAAAAGAGCATGTACTTTCTTTTTTTCTTTTGACTTTGCAATATAGACCTATTTATTGATCTGCAATTGTGGCACTGCATGTGTATCCGCTGGCCTCACAAGACCCAAATGTAGTGAAAGTTTTAAAACATGAGGAAAATAAATCTAAGATGACTTCCCTGCTTAGTTTAATAGAAGCATAACGGTGTCAAGCTGGAATGGAAATCAAACCAGAAGTAGATAAAAATCAGACAGCAACTGAATGTGCGACAAAACAAAAGAAAGAATATAGGATGAATAATCAGATGAGAAGGCAAAAAATGTGAAAATGCATCAATACAGTTGCAAGTATAGAAAACTCTTGGAACAACGTCATGTTGATCAGGATTGAACAGACGAATGGTTAAGGAGAGACGAATTTAAACCAAAAGAGGAAAGGATAATATTGGTGGCCCAAGATAGCAGACTACAAACACTTCAGTTTACGAAGTCCATTGAATATGTGGGAGAAACAGACAAATGTAGGTTTTGTAAAACAGAACTGGAAACAGCCACACATCTTGTTGCTGTCTGTGATATACTAATGGCAGAAAGACTACACTGGAATGTATAATATGTGGCAAGACTGTTGCATTGGGGATTGTGCAAACATTATAATATTAAAGTAGTTGAAAACACTGGAAACACGAACCACAAAGCATTATAGAAAATTATGAAGTTTATATCACATGGGATCACCCATTACCAACAATTAAAAAAATAGATGCAAGAAAACCATATATAGTAGTCCAAGAAAAGAAGACAAAAGTACCATTGATCATTGAAATTGCTACACCCAGTGACTAGAGTGACACAACATCATAAATATACCAGGATTTGCAGGCAGAAAAGATGGCAAAGTGGAAAAAGGAAACTCATGCAGTTCCTATAGTAGTAGTAGCAATGAGCCTTATAATTTACAATCGTATTTAGGTATGTTAGCTATACATGTAACATCATATGAATTGCAGAAGGAGGAGTCATTACTGGGCACATTGTGGGTACTGTGAAGAGCACGTCTGGCTAACATCAAAAACTGAAACAATACTAATCTCATGAACTTTAATCATACTTTGATTTAGGGATGAACTCCATTCCTGTCATGGTATTAGAAACCCAAAAGACTTGAAGAAATTAAAATAAATAAATAAACTGGAGATTAACCATTATGCCACTAGATGGGTAGCCAATTGGCTCTCCGGCAGAACACATACTGTCAAAGCTGATGACTCAACCTCTACCAGTAGATTTGTCACCAGTGGTGTACCACACGGGTCTGTGCTGGGCCCTTTACTGTTCAGAATCTATTTCTTGGAAGTCCAGGCTAAAGTAGACAGCCTTTGGCTTACCAAGTTTGCTGATGATTGCAAATTGGGTGCAATCATTGAATCCCCCAATGATGCTAACATATTACAGGAGGAGCTATCATGGAGATATGACTGGTGCCAAAGCTATGGTCTAACATTAACCACAAAAAGTGCCATTATTATTATTGCCTTTGGATGTGGAATTCCTGGCAAATTGCAATTCTGACAACACCCCCAAGCTCAATCCCAATGTTGCAAGACCTGAAACACAGGTAGATAGCAATCTGAACTTCGACCACCAAGTTTCCACAGTGGTAAGGAAAGCCTTCTATGTTGTACACCTAATAAGTAACATCCATGTCTGAGTATGTTATAGCACCACTGTACTAAACCCACATCAGACCACCAATAGAGTATAATGCTCCATTTTGCATGTAACTCATCAAACACCTGCAGCAGCTGGAGAGACCACAGGGGTTTCTCACCAAGACACCTGCCATGATGTACATGGATAAACTGAAAGCCATGTCACTGTACTGGGTATTGTATAGGCTGCTGAAAGGTGACTTATGCCTGGCCTATAGGGAAGTCTGTGACCCTGCCCTGATGGAAATGCTGCACATCTACAAATCTAATGGCACAAGAGTTATTCACTCTAGGGATCTTAACCTAGCCTGTGACATTAACAAAACATGCTTGAGAGATAGATATAGCTGATGACATCAGCAGAGCCTGCTGAGAGGAACATGGTAATAGCAGTATCCCACATGCTGGTGTAAAGTGCTCTCTCTAATGTCAACCAACTGAACAAATAAACACACAAACACCACACACACACACACACACACACACACACACACACACACACACACACACAACACACACACATTCTCAGCAGGCAACTACATTGAGAACAAAACCCCTACCTAAGTACAGAAGACTAGAGACCTCAATATTTAATGCAAGCACAACAGCACAAGTCTGACTTGTAGAATGTCAGACAACACACACACACACACACACATACACACACACACACACACACACACACACACACACACACACACACACACACACACACACACACACACACACACACCAGTTAAGCACAGCGAGAACAGAACCCCTACCTAAGTATAGAAACTACAGAACTCAGTACTTAATGCAAACTCCATGACTCAAGTCTGACTTTTATAAGGCTGCAGGACAATTTATACTAGAATATCTCCCAACTCTGCAGATTTTCACAGAATGTCCAGGTTTTTGCCTAATATTTTTGTGTGTGCCTCCTAAAATCTGTACTTTTCTGGCAAATAGCTGTGGATGGAAGTCATTAAATAATCACAAGCATTTGAGTTTAAGACTCCACATCCTTCAGAAAATTCATGCTAATGCAAAACCTATTACTCTATCAATTCTAAGTTTGTAATAGCAATATTTAAAATCTGCCCCTATCTGTCCCCCCTTTGTTGTAGGCTTTGTCCAGATTTTTTGTTCTAAGAGATTGAGAGGTATGTGGAGAGAAGATGTTGGAAGGCCTGAATGACATGGATGAGTAGACTTGTACAGCTGTCAAAATATTGGTACTCCATGGGATTATAGCAATGACTGTAGAATACACAGTTATGCTCTTCTGACTAGAAAGACATACCACACACACACATGTGTGTGCCTGCACACACACACTCACACATACACCCACACAAACCAGTCAACTTTAGTGAGATTAAAACCCTTTTCTAAGTACACAGACTAGAGAACTCAGGAACTCAGTATTTAATGCAAGTGCCATGGCACAAGTCTTAATTTTACAAGTCTGCAGGACAATTTATTGCAGATGACAGCATTATTGGATGTTTGATAGAAGATCTTATGAGACCTGTCTGAAATAGATAGCTAGCCATGTACAACTGCCAAGACATTAAATATGTGCATGTTACCGGGCTGATGAGTGTACAAAGTATATCATTTGCTGTTGTGTTTTCAATGTGCAGGTATCCTTATAAAGACAGGTTTGTACATTACTACAAGTATTGGGAAATCTGAATGTGTATTTTCAGCATAAAGATGTCCATGGTATATAAGAAAGCACTTTATTTATTTCTGTAGAGAAGCTAATATATTTGTGTACAAGTACTGCGAGACCAAGTTGTAAGTTCATGGATGCAGGTAACATATGGCTACATATTTATGTGTTTTTTTTAAAAAGTGCCCACACTTTGTGTTTTTACATGTACTTTCATGGGATGAACATTAAATATATAGTAAATATATAGTAAACATAAGTAGTACATGTTAAGGAGCACTTTCCACAACACACCAAGTGTTTGCGTGATAGGTGGCAAAGTGTTTGTGTCTGCACGATACACATTTATACTGCTTTCCCCATCTACATGTTGTTAAGCAGTGAGCTAACACAGGCCTGAGCATCACTGATACAATTATAAGAGTTCTATTGGTTTGCTTATCTCAGCACAAACACATTAATTGGAGATGTATAGCAGTCAGCACTGTGGATAATATTGCATGTAAGAAACACCCCTGCTGCTTTCCTGACTCTGTGGCAGCAGGCGCAAATGCATTGACTGATTTATTTTGTAGCTCAGATGATATAGAGTTCGAATCCAGGTGCATCCAATAGTTTTAAATATGTATTTATAATGCAATTAAATAATTCTTCATTTTATTTTCACGGTGTTCCCTTAGTGCAGTGTGTTTAAACAGCACTGTGAGGAGGTAACCACATCACTAAAGAGCTGTGCACTGTCAGTCAGCATTGGTGCATGATGCCAAACTCCATGCAAAAACAGAAGACAAAAAAGTGGGCTTCATTGTTGTTTTTTTTTTTTTTTTTTTACTTAGCTGAATTTGGACTGTCACCTCAACAAAAAGTAACAGCAAAGAAATCATGTTGTATAGTCAATTGGACTGAATCAAATGTGTTGAGAAGACATGTGCGAAGCAGGGAGCAATGTATGGGACAATATTATTTTGTCGAACAGGTGCCCATTTTCTTTTTTTTTACTTCAGTAAGAGAGGAACATTGGGTAAGGGACATAGGTATTTCTGAGTCAGGGCAGTAGGGTGGGTGAAGAAGCAGATGCAAACAGGACAAACAAGACAAGACACAGGGAGGATGAGTGATACAACAGGTTGACGGACACTATTATTTTGGTTAGGGAGGGGACAACAGATGCCTATACCCATCAAACATGGGGACAGTGATAATTTAGTCCTCACCAGCAGGACTGTCATCACTGATCCCATAGTCCACTAACTCTGGACCAAAAAAGAGAGCACCCTCTGCATCTGGCATAAGCATGCATCAATGGTACTGTACACAACCCTATATACCAAGCCTGTTGGGTGATAAAATACCCACCAATGCCATTACTCCCAGAGTGTACCACAGTACAGCTTCTGAGGTAGTGCTACCTGATGTGGAGGGCCCAGATAATGCAAGGGTAGCCAAGACAAGATTCTTTTCCATATGTGCTGGGTGCCAATGCAGGAGGTGGTGGAACAGGGGCAGGTTGAGCCACGGGGGTTGACTTACTTCCCTGTGCTGTAAAGCATTTTTGATTTGCTAGAGACAGATGACATAAAAACATTTTGACCACACATAGACAAATAAAAAAAAGAGATAAGTGTTTGGGTAAGAGAATATGTGACACAAATGCATTATCACAATAATAAAGTATTGTATCTCTATTTTACGATTAAGTATATTTCTTAACAACTACAAACTATAAGTAAGGATTGCTCAAAATAATCCTTGCAATGTGCATATATTGCACATATGCTTGGTCCAATAATACAGACTAAGTTAACAGCAGGGCATTTATGCCACTTTTTTTGAAATTAAATTATAGTATATTTTAAAGGATTTTACTATATATTTGTTACTGGTGGTATCGTTATACTTATACAACTGTGGGATGTCAGCAGTGCTGAACTAATCCAGCCACTATTTGAGTGTATCCTGCTTGCACATTTTCAGGTCATTAAAAAGATGCCTACACTGTTGTCCAGTGTGTGGAATGTCAGTCGCAGTGGAGACAGCCTTGGCCAGAATATTCCAGCACTTTTGTTTACATTTGCAACATGGAGCCAAGAATTTTGGATTCAGCAATTCTAATGAGTTCACATACTTCATTTGCATCTTCAATGTTCTCACAGGCATGAATTTACACTATAAAATGGGAATCATGTAGCTAGGGAACCTGAAGGTGAGGAGAATTGTATATGTGGATAGCACAGAAGAAGATTGCTATTATTTTGTATTTATCTGCACAGAAGACTACTGACCTTGTTGGGGTATGACTGCATTTTTCAGTGATATATTGGATTTTCTCATATGTCACAAGTAAAAATATTTATATCTATCTCTACTTTGGCAGCTTGCAGTTTCAAAACTTTGATGAACTTCATATGGTTCAGACCATAAGATCAAAGTTCTGAAACTTCAAAGAGTTTAAATGGAGATTGTCATAGAGAGCAGAATGGGAACTTTACCATTCTCTTCACTGCAGTGCAATCTCAGAATTGGTATATTTAATTAGCAGGGGGTGTGGGGGTGCAGGGGGGCTTGGCTGCCTGCATAAATGTAAAACAAACTTTTTAAAATGTTTTTATTGAGTTTTGAACTTTCAGAACTTCAATGTTATGGTCTCTACCATATGAAGTTTGAAGTTTTGAAACTTTGAGTTTCCAAAATAGAGCCATATGTACTTATTTTGTTTTATTTATTTATTTTACATTTGTTGACCAGGATAGTCCGACTGGATTCATATCCATTTTCAGTGGAGGCCCAGATAGAAAAGCTGCAAGGTAAACAGATACAATAAAAACAAAGAAAACATATTACAAATATGGTATTGACAAATAATACATAACCAAACATGAATAGGCAAGTTCAACAGGTTAGAGTTACTCCCTGGTGACAGTCAGGGGAAAATTCAACAGTAATTTGATTAATAGATTTTTCACAGTCATGATGAGAGTTAGCCAGGCTTGTTGCAGTGGCAAAGCCAGTTTAGTGCCAGCTGTTATTTGAGTTTAGTTTTAAATTGGCCTAGGGAGGAGAGCAAAGTAATATCAGCTGGAAGTGAGTTCCAGTCTCTGCCTGCAGAGTTTGCAAAGAGGGAACCTCCGGCTGCAATGTTAATTTTGATTGTCTGAATTAGTTGTCTGTTCGAGGATCGAAGCAGTCTCAGATTGTTACAGGGGGTGATAATATTTTTAAGTACTGGAGTACTATCCGGATTATAAAGGATTTTATTAGCCATAATCAGGAGGTTATATTGGATTAGACTGGGAAGTTCTAGCCATCCAAGCTGGTTAAGATAGATGCAGTGGTGTGTTCTAAAAGGCAGGCCAGTGGCAAACCTGCCAATGTGATTATAACAGGTTGACAGTCTATTATTTACAGTCTTGTTTAGATTAGAGAGAAGGGAGATGCATATAGAAGTGTTGAAAGTAGGTGAGGGCGAGCTATGGCAATCTTGGCTGAATGGTTTATGAACGCTTTTGTTCTGTACAGTTACCCAAGTTTTTTATTGATGGTTTTGATCGACTGGTTTGCATGTAGGTTCAATTTTAGGTTATTATCAATAATGACACCTAACAGTTTTGTAGAGGGGTCGGGGGAGATTATTGTGCCACCATTTGCATTTACGGTAAAGGTAAAAGCAGCAGAGCTTTGTGTTGGTGAGAATAACAGCATTTTAGTTTTTTTGGGATTTAGTATCAATCGGCATTCAGAGAGCCAGTTTTCTATGGTATTAAAGATGGACTGGGTAGCAGACCACAAATCTGTAGGAAATGTAGCTGAGAAAATCAGGGTGGAGTCGTCAGCATATTGGATAAAGCTGACATTTGAGATGACAGTATATAAGTCGTTAATAAAGATGAAAAACAGTAGGGGCCCTAGTATGGAGGCTTGTGGTACTCCAAGGGTGTTAAGTAGTAGGTTATAGAACTTGTTCTGCCAGAGAACAGCCTGCTACCTCCCATTGTGGTAGGATTTAAACCATTGTAGGTCTTTAGAATCTAGACAGAAAGTCTGCAGGGTGTGAATCAAAAGTTGGTGGTCCACCATGTCAAATGCCTTGGAAAGATCTAAAAAGAGGGCTGAGGATATGTGATTATTGTTACGGTTACTGTTTATGGTATTGATGAAAGCTAGTAGGACTGAAGTAGTGCTGTGGTGTGGACAGAAGCTGTGTTGGGTATCTGCCATGAGGTGATTCTGCATTAGGTGGTGCATGAGTTGTTTGTGTATACATTTTTCCATAATCATTGTAAGTGGAGAAAGTATAGCTATTGGTCTATAATTGGAGAATTCAGTGGAGGAGCCTCCTTTATGTAGTGGGATTACATAGGATGTTTTCCAAATGGTTGGAATTTTAGCCTCTGCTATGGTACGATTAATTTGTATTGATAATGGGTAGGCAATAGTATCAGCTGATTTTTGAAGGTACTTAGCGGGGAGTTGGTCAGTAGAGAGTGTAGTGGGTTTAAATTTTTTGATCAAGATACGGATGAGTGACGTGGACATTGGTTGGAAGCTGAACGAGAGTAGATTCATAGGGGTGGTACTATCAGGGCCAGTGGAGCTAGGAGGTAATTAGCTAGCTAGGGCTTGAATCGTCTCAGTAAAGAAATGGTTAAAACTGTCTGAAACATCCTCGGGGGTTTATCAATGGTAGCAGTGGGGATAAGATTCCAAGAGCAGGATAAGTTATTTCTCACACTTACTTCACTGAACTGCACTTCTGAAACGCTTATAATTGTGCTATACAGTTGATCTACATTTTGCACTGTTATAAAGCTTATTTTATTGTTTCACTGCATTTATGTACTGTTTTATACTGTTTTAACTTTACTTAAGTGCTGCTTTTTTATACTGAGAGTTGTATTTCTGTTTGTGAGTGCTCTATCCGAGCTTTTCTGTGCATTTTTGATAATTGTCTGTTTACAGTTAAAAGCCTTCTCGAGTCTGCTCCTTGATCTGTTTAAAACTTTCCTTTAGTGGCTACAGCTAGGAACTGTAATAGTGTGCATTACTATATTTGCATTTTTTATTTAAATACTGAATTGTAAACTGATTTTTCATACTGAGACTTTTATTTTCTCTTTGTGGGTGTTCTTTCTATGCTTTTAAAGTGAGGTTTCTGTGTTCTGCTCAGGTGGCATAATCTTGATAGATGCCTATTGTATAGGCTGGTAGTTTTGTTTGAGTTTCCTGTGTTTCTGGCAGCCATTTTCTGCTGATTGTCTTCATTATTATTGAGAGTACAAGGCCTCCTGTTGTACAAGTGATTGTGTATTAGCAGGGGCTGAGTAGTAATCTGATCTTCCAACTCTTCCATTCTTACTGCTATATAAACCCTGTGTCTTATAAAGGTTCTGCTTGTATGGTTCAGGCTCTGGATTACATTGCATAAGTGGAAATTCCTTAAGAATCCAAGAGCAGGATAAGTTATTTCTTACACTTATTTCACTGAACTGCACTTCTGAAATGCTTATAATTGTGCTATACAGTTGATCTACATTTTGCACTGTTATAAAGCTTTTTTATTGTTTCACTGCATTTATGTACTGTTTTATACTGTTTTAACATTACTTAAGTGTAAACTGCTGCTTTTTCATACTGAGAGTTGTATTTTCTGTTTGTGAGTGCTCTATCCAAGCTTTTCTGTGCATTTTTGATAATTGTCTGTTTACAGTTAAAATCATTCTCGAGTCTGCTCCTTGATCTGTTTAAAACTTTCATTTAGTGGCTACAGCTAGGAACTGTAATTTCCCACCTACCCTCCCTAGTGTTGTGTGTTCTTATACTTGTTAGCTTTGAGGTTGCCCGCCCATACAGAATATTTGATCTGTTACACTCCTCCCAGTCTAGTGTCATTAGTTCACTCAATCTAATAAAGAACATTTGTGAAGGCCAACCCACTCAGATTCTTAACATTGAATTAACTTCTGTTACAGCTATCTCCATTTCCACTTTACTGGAAAAAAAATTCTAAGCTTGCTTCCCCCCTTTCCTGTGGCAGATCTTGCCCAGATATGGATTTGCTGTGTCCAGGACTGTTTGTGAGCTTCTAAGCCCCCCACCCACTTAACTGGGGTTAAACTATTCCTGGCGCAATAAAGTCTGTTCTTCAAAATTTCACTTGCAGCTAGCCAGCATTTTAGTTTTAGCACTCATCTGTCTCTTTGACCTCAGCATTTGTTCAGAACTCATTGTAAGCACTAAATAAGTTACACATTACTACAGCACTCAACTTTCCTCACTTGTCTAGAGGAAAACAGTTTTTAGTACTTAATAAATAAGCACCTATTCAGACATGTCTAAAGGTCAACTCCCGGTGATTTCTCCTGTCTACCAAGATGAATCTGGGCATCTTGGGACAATGCAGCAATTGCCTCATGTACACAGACAACCCTCTCCTCCTACCACCCAACACTACGACCTGTGAGAGATGCACTTATATAGCCAAACTAGAAGCAAAGCTCTCTTCACCAAAGACTGGCCTAGACAGTCAAGAGGAGAAGGTAAACACTTCCACCGCACCACACTCATCACATAGTCCCTCAAAACATACACCAAATACACCACCAAAACACACACACAGAACCACAAAACCCACACCTACATTCGCGGAGGCTCTCAGTACAAATCTGTCTAAACAACAGAGACCTCCAAATCAGAAATGCAAGCAACCTCCACCCCCCCCAACACAACCCAAATGACACATAGCCCACATACTCAGTGTGCTACTCAACTACAGCCCATAAGGCATAATGTACCCAACACTCTAGTCATAGGTGACTCTATAGTCAGGCACACTGATGTTCCACTCACCAGGCTAAACAAGGGAAAAGTTACTGTCAGCTTCCTGTCAGGTGCCAGGATCCACCACATAATGCACGCACTCACGTCACTCCACAACAAGTACAAATATGACTCTGTCATTGTCCATGTTGTTGTGAATGACCTGAGACATACCTCCCTGGACTACATGAAAAGAGACATCGAGGAGCTCTTTGATCTTGTAGCCCAGGCAGGTATGATCCTAGCCCTGAGTAGCATCCTGCCATCACCCATAATGATACCACAGTACAAGGACAAAATGATTGACTTTAACAATGGGCTAAGCTTCTAGTGTCATTCTAAGGGAATCCAGTATCTGTCTGCCTGGGATGACATGATCGACAGACCACTCTGCTTTGCCAAAGATGGCCTGCACCTGTCACCTTGGGATTCTGGATACTGGCAAAGGCTCTTGCCACCCCTATAGTTCCTTTTTTAGGCAAGGTTCAAATGACAAATTCACCACCGTAACAGGTACAAGCAAGCAAAATCTGAGGGTAATGCTACTCAATGCTAGAAGTCTAAACCTCAAAATGCACTCTCTCGAGGCACTCCTTAAAATGGAGAACATTGACATCTGTGCAGTGACAGAGACCTGGTTCAAAGCTCCAGAGAGCACCCCTGCATTGCCAGGCTATAATTCATACCACACCTTTCGGCCACCAAACCCAGACCGAAACACTAAAGGTGGAGGCGTGTCCATATTCATTAAGGATATCCACACCTCCAAGCTAGTTGCTTAGCATAATGCATTCGAGATTATCCAAGTTCAACTAATTCTTGGCAAAACTGCAATCCAGACTGTAGCTTGCTACAGACCCCCAACCATGCCCCAGGATTCCCACTCCTCTTTTCTTGATACACTGGAAAATATTAAGGTACAACCTGACACTCATATAATGGGTAATTTCTACTACCCTACCATTAACCGGGAAAACTACTCATGTACCAACTCTTTTGCTCAACGTTTTCTGGAAATCATCAATTCCAATGCCTTGGATCAACTTATCCACACCCCCACCAGGTGAAGCAATATCCTAGACCTGATCATCACCAACATGGGTGGCCAGTGTTCCACACCAGAGGTCAGCTCATCGTTGGTCAGATCCGACCACAAGCTAATCACCCTAGACATCCACATCCTGCTCCCACCCCCCATTAGGGAAACAACTGTAAAAAATGTCTCCAAAGCCAACTTCACACTTCTTAAGACAGAAGTGGCAAACTTCACGACACCCATGCAGATGGACAATAGAGGTACAACTGCTGAATACTACACAAATGCACTTTATAAGCACTTACACGAGTTCATGGATCATGCTATCCCTAACAGAACCAAGATGCTATCCTCCAAAAAATGGAAGCCAATCTGGTGGTCTTCTGCCATAAACAAACTCTACAACAGAAGAAAGAAACTGTTTCAAAAAAGAGTAAAATCCCACGATTGGAGGAACTCCCTGGTCAGCCTCAGTAAGAAGCTGAGATCCCTCATAAAATACTCCAAAGCTAGTTATGAAAACAAAATTGCCACTGATTCTAAAGACAACCACAAAGCATTCCATAGCTATGTCAAGAATCTCAACGGCAACACTCAGATCTGCTCTGAGTTACAGCACAATGACACTAAATATACAGAACCACCTGATATTGCCACCATCCTTGCAGATAGGTTCAGTGCTAACTTTACCCCCCTCTCACCCCTAAAGGGCCCATCTTTATACCGGAAGAATGCAAAGTTCCTGTAATCACAGCTGCACAGGTAAAAACCTCACTCTCCAAAGCCAAGAACACAGCATCCATGGGACCTGACAACATCCCAGGCTGCCTTCTACATAAACTACAGAATGAACTGGCACCCCACCTAAGTACCATGTTCAGTCATAGCTCACCTCAGCTTTGTGCCCATTGAATGGTGCACCATGAAAGTTATCCCACTCCACAAAGGGGGGGGGCACAACAGACCCCAGGAACTACCGCCCCATTAGCCTGACGAGCCTAGTCTGCAAGGTCATGGAACGTATCCTCATGGAACTCATAAACAAAGACATTGGAGATCTCCAAACTCTGGACCCCACAAAGTTTGGGTTTGTAAAAGGCAGGTCATGTCTCCTAAACCTGATAGACTTCTTTGAAGTAGTCACCAAAGCCATAGATGAGGGTAAGGTGGTTCACACAGCCGATCTAGATCTCGCCAAGGCATTCAACACCATCCCCCACTCTGGAATTATAGATAAACTCACTAAACTAGGTATAAATCCCTATGTCACAAGATGGGTTGCCAACTGGCTTACTGATAGAACCCACACTGTGAAAGTAGCAGACTCCAAATCAGACTTCAGACCAGTGACAAGTGGAGTACCACAGGGTTCAGTCCTGGGTCCTCTCCTGTTTGGCATCTACTTCTCTGAAGTATAGGCTAACACAGAAGGTCTTTGGCTAACTAAATTCTCAGATGACTGCAAACTAGAAGCCATAATCGAAACTCCTAACAATGTGGACATCCTACAAAAGGGCCTCACTGAGACAGATGCCTAGTGTCAAAGACATGGTCTCAAGCTCAATGCCAAAAAGTGCATTGTCATCCCCTTTGGTAAAAACTCTGTACCCATGAACTACCACATAGGCGGTAGTCTACTTAACACCAAAAGTGTGATAAGAGACCTTGGGACACAGGTGGACAGTAGTCTCTCCTTTGATAATCACATCACCACAGTGGTCAGGAAATCCTTCTACATGGCACACCTCATCACAAAAGTTTTCTCATCTAGAAAAAAGAGGTCATTGTTCCCCTCTACACATCACTCATTAGACCCATTATAGAGTACAATGCCCCTTTTGGTATGTACCTCACAAGACATCTACAACAACTGGAAAGGCCTCAAAAATACCTCACAAAGAGGATTACTGGCCTTAATCAGATGCCTTATGCAGACTGTCTCAAAAAACTCCAGCTTTACTTCATCAAATATCGCCTACTCAGAGGTGATCTCTGCCTAACATACAAAGCTATGTCAAGCCCAGAGCTGTTGGACATGCTCCACATAAAGAAATCCCAATCCCTCTGAGCTACACGCTATAGGGATCTAAACCTTGTCACCACAATAATCAGAACATGTGGAGGGATAGATTCCTGTCCCAGAGACTTCCCATACCATGGAACAGACTACCTATCTATGTCAAACAGAGCTCCTCATTAGCACTCTTCAAGAAAAATCTTGATGATTGGATGGGCAATAGGAAATTCACTCCGGGGATCACTTCTGTGGTTCTGCTTGACAGGGGTACAGGAAAATAATTTTCTTGGGTGGCAAAAGCCAGGGTACCTTTTTGACTAGGCTTGTACAGGCCCTAGGGCCAATAGCCTAGTACCTACCTATGAACCTATGAAAATTTTTCCAGGATGAAGTAGATTATTCAGACCTGCCCAGAACTTCTGAGGACTGTTCTGCTTTGCTATCTGTAAATTACAGTAGTATTGTCTTTTGTCTTGTAAAATTGATTTTTTTTTAGTTTTATTCCTAGCTTGCATGTATTTAAGATGCTCAGGGGGGTCTTTAGTAGAGTGCCATAAAAAAATTCTTTCTACTGGTCATTGTTAGTCTAGACTCTTTAGAAAGCCATGGTGCAGTTTTTGCTTTTGTTCTCTTTGAACCGGCAGGTGCATGCAAATCAAGGATTTCAAGAAATTTGTTGTTAAAATATGCAACTACCTCCTCTAAGGGGAGGTGTTTTAGAATAGACCAGTTACAGGAGTTAAGTTCCTGTTGGAATTTGGCAGGATCAAAGTCTTTTTTGTTTCTGACTTTTCTGAGTAAGGGTTGTTGGGGATTAATGGCTTTTTGTTTAACTATATAAGTGAGAAGGTGATCACTTAGGTCAATGGGGAGGTTACCAGCAGTGTACAGTTGGGGTTACTATTTACGGGTACCCAGTCAAGTATGCTTTCTTTTTGCAGTTGGTATATTTAAGTTCTGGGGGATCATGGGTGCAGAGCCCCCACAGGGGGGTGCAGGGGGGCTTTCCCCCTTGCTAGCAATATTTATGTTAGGGACTGTTGTGTTTTTTCTTTTTTTTACATGATAGACATTTCAAAAGTCGATCATATGGGCTTGGCCATATGGTCTTCAGCTTTCTGAAATGTCGATCATGTAAAGTAGATCCATGTGTAGATATATATATATATATATATATATATATATATATATATATATAGGTTTACTATTGTCTGTGCCTAGCAACATTCTATTGGCTGCAATGTGCCGAAAGTCAGAATGTCGAATGCACAAACAGTTTTGCACCAGATAGTCGACTCCACTTATGCGAATGCACAACTGCATTCGCATAAGTGTAAATCGACTATCTGCATGGAGAAGTGGAAATTCATCCACATCCCCAATGTAGTGTGATCTCAGAGTTAGAATATATAAGTGGGGGTGTGTGGTGGGTGCAGCCCCCCATATGGGGGGTGCAGAGGGCTTGTCCCCTGTAAAAATATGATAGCTGTATAGGAGTTTGATTTACATCAGCTCCTATATGGTTATCACATTGTGGTTTTGACAACAATGTCGAGTCAAATGTGTCAAGCATTTTGTTCGACATTGTCAAAGTTAGTTTTTTTTTTACTTTCAGTATTACCATTCGTTTATTTGAATGGAAAATGTTTTTTGGTTCAAATAAACAATAGTAAACCATATATATATATATATATATATATATATATATATATATATAAAATGCAACTTTTATCTGTATACACTTCTTAGACATTTACTGATGGCATAGACATTTTTGTCAGGGCATTTTACTGACTCAGATGGCCAGCCTTATTAATTTGCATCACAAGTGTTATTTTTACAACTCTTTGTCTTTAAACTCTTCTATGTTATTTCAGTGAAATGTAAATCTCCTATATTGTGAATGACATAGGGGTGTTAGCCTACTAGGATGTCCCATAGGCATCTCTAGGGAAGTGTTGGGTGCAGGTAGAGGTGACTGAAAATTGCACAAAAATTACTGTTCTGTGGTAAATGTGTACACATATTTTGAGAAAGTTTGTTTGAAAGCACTTACAACAATTCAGTGATGTTTTATTCCTTGTCTGGTACAAAAATGTGCATTTGCCTTTTCTTTTGGGGTGGGGGAGCCAAGTTCCATTTCTGTTTTGGCACAACCAGAAAGTTATTACAGAGGTTTGCTTTGCTATTGTTAGTCATTGTTTTGAATCAAACCTCTTTTTGTGTGTGACTGTGATGTGTTACTACCACATTACTCTTTTTTACATTTGAATAACTGCACTTTTTTGTTTCTTCGGTGGGTAATATTGAAAATCTAATAATATGTGTTATACTGAAGCAGGATTTTTATTTATGTAATATTTATGTATAATATCCTTCTTTTGTGTTTTATGTCACCCAGAACAATGGCACCCAAGCGTCCCAATCCCAGCAAATGCCGGTTCAGTGATTCAGAGAACAACATGATTGTCCAAGCCTTTCTGCAACATGCTGCCTTTCTGCTTGAGACAGTATGCTGGAATATGTCTGGAAGAATGCAAGTTTGGAACCAGATAGTGAACAACATCAGTGCTGTTGGGGACACAGCAGGACATATGATCAGGTGCGTCATAGGTCCACTGACATGATATCAGCCTGGAAGAGAGCAGCTGCAGTGGTGCATGGATAGCTGGCTACTAGAGGGAGGGTCTGCTTCAGAACCACGACTGACATCAAATGAAGAGTTTCAGTCCACTGGCAGGTATCTAGAGAGCTCAGTGGAAAGTGCACAACTGAATTTGATTGATGTTGCTTCTGCTGTTTCAGGGAGGACAAGTATGTCTCAGGATGAGCTTCCAGGCAGGCTTACATATGTAAATTCTAAAATATTTCTTCTATAGTAAAATATTGAAATCAGTAGTTAAGTTGGTTTAGTATTTGTTTTTTTTTTGGGGGGGGGTTAATTATTTATAGATTGACACCATTAACAACAGGTTCTGGTTCATTACACATGGGCTTGGGATGGAAGTGTTATCCAAGTTTCAGTTAAATGCATTTTTAATGCACATATAAAGGCCAACATCTTCCCATATGTTATT